>NW_028301536.1:26025000-26140000 GCF_042242905.1 Orbicella faveolata | reverse complement strand
TCAACATTTTGTTTTGTTTTTTTTTTTTTTTACAGTGAGGATTTTCCATCAAGTCATTTTTAAATTTCTTCGTCAGGTTCTTGGTGAATTATTTGCCAAAAAACAAATTTTATCCGGAGGTGGAGAAGGGAGAGGGGAAGGGATTTCTATAAAGGAATTGTCAGCCTAACTCTCGTTGACCAGCTATACCAAAAATAAATGATCATTCCGTAGTCATGTGTGTTTCTATTCTTAGTCTAATAGGATGGTACGCGAGTGAAGAGCTACACCTTGTGTTGCCTCCAATAATCTGGGCCAGGTTGTTCAAAGTCCGATTAAGATGACCCAGGATTAGGAGAATTTTGATTTCAGTTTTGTAGTTTTTCGGTGAAGTTTTCTGTTTGTATCATTTGTCCTTCAGTTTTGAGCTTGAGTAATCTCAAACTACACAAAACATAAGAAGTGAAAACCATTTTTATACAACAAAAATTGATACTTGGGTTAACTTTTAATCCCGTTTTAGCGTTAAACGATCTTCGAACCCGGCCCAGTATTAATCATTGCTAAAGAATCGTCATATGCATTTTAGACTGACACTCTGTGAGGCTCTCAGGTGCAAAACTTCTTATTGTGACAGCCAGATTGCTAACAACAGGCGAAAATAAAAAATACCTCTCCAGACCTTTTTTCGCGGACCTAACCTGGGAACGTTTTTGTCAGATTTACGGTCTGTAAATAGTTTTCTGCGTACAGTGTTTTTCCGTGTTTCGATTGCGTGTTCATTTGCTAAGCTCCAAGGGGAAAAGGAAGTAAAGTAAAGAAATAACAGTAGAAGGGTATCGAATGGTCCCATTCAATTTAAACGTGTTCGCAAAATTTGGCCTTTGCTCGAATTGCTCGCAGAAGTTAGACGAGTGTTCGCTTGCTCGCCCTCGCGAAATTGTTGCCACTGCCCGCATGCTCAGATTCTCGTTAAAATGTGTTCAATTCCTGTATGGCAAAACTGGGAAACATTGGAGAAGTCAAGCACGTACGGGCTATGAAGGTTTCTGGAAACATGCTTTCTCGTTTTGCTGACGTTTAATTGAAACTGACGCACGTATCAATTCTTCGCGAAAGGCACCTGCAAAGGTAGAAAGTAATCTAGAGACATGAAGACATGTAGAGTATTACTATTACTATTCGACCTTCAGAGCGTGTCAGAGCTGCATGGCTTCAATTGGTTAGATCCTAGAAGCCTCCAAATAAAGCTTCCGTTGCGTTGAATCCTTTTCAGTCAATCAGTGGGAAACCAGTTTGCCGATCATCGAAACCGAAACTCAAAATGCTTGTTAGACTAAAATGCCAACGTTGTTTACATTTCCTAAGAATAATATAACCAAAATAACCTTTCAAGTCACAACACTTGAAAGTCTGGTAACTTTTAGCTTCTTGTCGTGATGCGTTCACAACGTCGGATATTAGCAAGATTTAGATCTCCTTGAGCGTTCGTCTACTGTACCAAGCTCACGCGAAGCCATCTGACGTTATGGCTGTAAGCTGCTGGGATCAGTAGTTGAACGGTGTCAAGCAGACTACTTAGCGCAAAACGTTTCCTTTTAATAAAAGAGAGATTCCGCCTAGCGCAAAATTTATGAAATGCTCGCTGCTCGCCATCTGTATTTTCTTAAGTGCTCGCTGCTCGCAAGATAAATTTGATCAATGCTCTTGCTCGCAAAAATAAACGCACTGCTTGCATGCTCGCAAATGTCCGCGAAGACCATTCAATACCCCTAACATTCTCAGTCCAGTCCTTTATCCAGAAAGAGCGACTGCGTGGTACTTGTAAGTGACAACGAAAAATTGTCAACGTGGACCCTTGCTACGTGTCCCTTTCAGTAGATGTGATGCGATTACATTCACGACAGGAAAAGCTTGCTTACTCAGGGGTCACTTATCAAATAAATATATCAGTATATATTGCGCGCCCGGGATGGGTTGAAAACTTTGTGCACGCTATGTTTTCATATTTGAGGTAGCACAAATGTGTAAGGTCTATTAAAGAATCCACTATATGTCGCGAAACTATAGAGTGGAGTGTGATAAGTATCGGTTTTTCGCGATGATCACTGTACAAGTGGTACAAGTTTTACTTGATATGGTGAAATAGAAGTATCTATAATTGGAATCATCAAGGACCATCAAATGATATTGTCGTGTGGTTTTCTTGGTGAATTGATGGCTGTCATATTGCTTTTCTAAGCAATACAGTGTACATGTATCACAGTTATTTTCTTTTGTAAAGAATCACTTTAAATCTTTTTATATCCCAACAAAAATAAATATTGTCAGGTCTGTTCCGATTTTCATCACCTAGGCATAAAATTCGAAGGGCACTCGGAGATAACATTGTCAGGTCAGTTCCGCATCACCTAAGCATGAAACTTCGGAGGTGTTTCTCTGTTACAGCGCAGGAAAAAATAACAACTCAGAAGCCTTAAACACACCAGCACTTTGTACAAAGAAAAATATCCCACCTTCAAGGTGAAATAAGCTGTGAACGTGGGTAAAAAATGTGAACTCATATCACATGCAAGTCCGTGACAAGCAACTGCGATCAATGCATGTGCTCTAATTGAACATGTCTGTTACATCACCTTCTCGGAGATTCAAACTCAAACAGCTTTAGACAATAGAGAATCTATGAGTGGCCGAAAAAAAAAAATCGCTTTTAAAGTAAAGTATCTACACTTTACCCAGATATTGTAAAAGCGTTTCTGAATGTTTACACGTTACGCACTTCCGGTGATTACATCAACTGCTAAACTGATGCAACTCAGTGTTAAAATGCCGGCAACAGTTCTGAGGAGGGAAAATCATTTTTTTTTTTTTTTTTTCACCTTTGCTGAAACAATTTTATCGTGTCATCCTTGAGAGTAAATGAGATAGCGGCAAAACGAGAAGTACATAGATCATAAGGCGAAAACAAATTTTTCTTTACCCTCGAGACGTGACACAACCATTACGACATTACATCAGTGACTAAATTTACATGTTACGCATTCAGAGGCAAAATGAATTAATTATGCACAGCTCAGCTATATAAGCTCCCATGCAAGGCTGAAAAAGCATTACAATCAGTGAGAGAAAAACTTAGTTGTTTGAAACCGAGATATTCAGTGAAGTAAGTACTCCAGTGTTTTGAATTTTCTCAGGTAAAAATCTTTATCGGGTTGGGTTTAAATCGCTTTGTTCCTCGGCCGTGACGCGGTCAGAACCAGTTGTTCCGAATAATTATAACTTTTCCATGTCACGGTTATACGACCTTGTACATGTACAAATTTTGTCTTTTCGCAGAAGAGAATTGCACGGAACCAGAAGAGAGGAAAAAGTTATTTAATCTGCTCCAGTCAGGAAGCTCTCTGGACAAATCTGACGAATTGAGTTTCTAGTGTAATATACCAAGATAACATGAATGACTTCTTGCAGACGGTAGCACAATTTGCCAACGATCACTGGGTCACACTTTTGATCGGATTTTTGCTTGTGTTGTTTTACCGGTATGTGTCAACGATATTCTTTAAACTGATGCACTACATCAACTGTTCATTATTTTTTTTTCTGTAAAGTAATGTGCTCTCGAGCATATTACGTTGCCATCAGTGAGGTTTTGTTTTTGAACGTTACAATCGGGTTCTTGTGGGTATTGTCACACAACAATGAACGTCCCTCCAAAGGGGCGTAAAAACAATGCTCTAATTCTTATTCGTGTTTTAGCTCCTATTATTATTATTATTATTATTATTATTATTATTATTATTATTATTTATCCAATTTGAAGAAAATTATGTTTGGATTGACATTTAATTGACTTACTCATTCGTTATTTCCAAGGTACTTTGTTGAACCGTTCACTGTTTTCAAGAAACTTGGAATCCCCGGGCCAACACCGCTTCCAATATTAGGAAACACAGGGAGGACTCTTTTTGATGTAGGTTCATGTTATTTCTCTAATGTATTGTGCTGTGGCCTCTGCAATTGCTATCCTGGTGTAATTAAATCCCTTTTGCTTTCAGCATTTAAATATTAACGTTATTCCTTAAGAAATGTCCTGGAAAGTGATTTCTTTTGGGATCTGTTGTAAACTAGCAACACCAGCGGTTTTATTGTTATTATTTTATTGTTAAAGCGTCTTGTTTTTGCAAAAATTTCCAACGCGCCTCACTGACGCTTTTACGTGAGATCTCATCTGCAGTAAGGTTTAAATTAATCTTATATTTACCTGTCGTTTCTTCATGTTCATAAAACTTGATTTGAAACGACCAAAATTATTTTGTCTTCACATGTGCAGCCAAACAGTATTCCAAAACGTCATCAGGAATTGTACAAGAAATATGGCAAGGTCTTTGGGTATGTAATGTGTCTGTAATCATCTGTGACCAATGTCCTTGGTAAAGTTCAAAATATATTTTTGGACAGTTCGACCTCGTTATAGCTCGAAAATGCAGTTGCACCCTATTGCGCTTTCGGACTATAACGACTTCGAACTGACAAAAAATCGCAGCATATGACCTCCTCGCCTGATGAAGACTACCAGTATAGCAGTCGAAACGTCGCGATCTACATCTTAAAATGACTCCATCGTGAGACAAACGAGTGAAAATTCATCTATCCTATCTTACACCGCGATGAATAATGTACACATCTTTAATGACATATGCTTTCAAAGTTTCCAAATGTTCTTACCACATTTTGACATCATATGAGATAGATTACAGAACAGACGTAGGGCAACATGGAATCTATTAGTTGATTAGTTACCACGTCTGACCTTCGATATGACAGCTCTGCCATTTCAAGTTACGAATTGTTTGATGGGTATCCAATACATAATTATTATGTATGGCTATGTTCACTTTTTTTAGATTGTATTTCTTCCGCCAGCCATTCCTTATGGTTGGTGATCCTGACATGATCAAAGAGATCCTCATTAAAGAATTTCCCAAGTTCCACGATAGACTGGTACGAATGTACAATGCAACTTATTTTTCACATCATTATTTTGATAAACTTAATGGTTGTCATCTTTCTTGACATTATTATCAGTTGAATGAGTCCATAGATAATGTTCAAGATTAAGCATATTACCAAACGGAATCTTTTTCGTGATTTTGAATTACACGTGTTAATTTAATTTGATTATCTACAATACATCTTTTACATCTTATTCCTCAAATATAATTAAATACAAACATATTTGTCATCAGTTCCGTTCAACAAGTGCGTAAGGTGTTTTTCTTCCTATCAAAATTTTGTCATGCCGTACCAAACTTCAAAAGCGACGCTCTGCCTCAGAGCAGAACAAACTTTTGTCAAGCGTCAAAACTGTCAGATTTTACAATTTGTAGGCGTTAATTTGACTGAAAATGTCAATCAAGTAAAATTTGATCTCGCTTTTTAGAGTCTATACATTCAACGTGATTGACACTTGTGGTTATCAAATATTTTGGTGTTTTCAAGTGCGTACGCATTACCAAATTCAAAGTTTGGTGGAGACAAAATTTGTCGACGTTGTTGGCAGAGCCAAACAAATCTTGTCAACCTAGAGCGTACGGTACCTAAGCCATTAGTCTCCGAATGGCATAAAATTCATGATGTTCAATTGCATGACCATTCTAATTTAATTTGATCATCAGAGCCTTATAGAAATTCCGAAGCCTTACAACAGAATGCTAAGTGTTGTACCTGGTCAGAAGTGGAAGGACCTTCGTAATACGTTGTCGCCGACCTTCAGTGCCTCTAAAATGAAGCATGTAAGTAAATGATCTGATGTCCAAAATTAAATAATCCTTGCAATTATAGTTAATATTTCAGTCAGTGAAAGTACTATTGTTGCACCCATTACCTGGTCAAGAGAGAAATGATTTTAAACAATTATTGGACCAGGTTAAGTGAAATATCGTGATTTGTCAGTGGCGAGCAGGCAAATAATTGATCTGCTCACCACTGACAGATTATTGTTATTGATTATTGTCAACTGAAACCTTACCAATCTTTTTGATTTGACAGGAAAAAAACGTTTTCCCTCAAATAATATCATTAAAAAATTATAATTTTCAAACCACGTTGTTAGTCACGCAACAGATGCATCAGAGTGTCCCTGCAAGGAACTTATTATCCCATCTAGACGGACTAAGAAATACTAATATCACTAGTAGGATGTATATGAACATATTATCCCATCTACACGGACTAAGAAATACCAATATCACCAGCAGCTAGCCTCGGGTTGTATATGAACAAATTACTTCAGTTTCCCTGTGGGCCACTCAGAAAATACTTTCTCCACAAAGCAATGAACACTTTGCTATCGATCCTTTCAGATGATGACTTTTATGAATGAAGCACTGGATACTTTGATGCAGAAAGTGGATGGGATTTCCAAGACAGGAGAGATAGTTGATTTCCACAGGTAGTGTTTTAAAGTTCGCACATTTATCTACTAAATGAAATCTTGCCTTTCAACCGTCATATCATGTTTTGCCCTTTTCAGAGATCCTGCTTCCCATCTAATTTCCTTTCACACCCTGTCGCCGTTCTGCCATGCTTCTTTTAAGGTTTCCACTCTCTGTATCCCGGCTGCCATCTCATTTTAGTAATTGGATGCCTATGAAGTCTTGGTCAAGAAACTTTCTTGACCGATCTTAATTCTCACTTTTTTTTCCAGATGGCTTCAGAGTCTGACCATGGAAGTAATTTTGTCAACGGCCTTTGGAGTCAAGGGGGAAACGCAAACTGTTGAGAATGATCCAATCACTGAACTAGCAAAGAAGGCTATGGCAGCACACCCTTTGGTTGGAATAATGTGTAAGGAACTTCTGCTTCTTTTTCTGTATTTCTATTGTGATTTTTTATATATTTATCACCAATTAACACGTATAAGGGGAAACTGTAATTAGTAACGAGTGTGACGCATGCTCAAGTAATCTGGAATTCTGCCTCTGTTGGAAAACAATGAGTCCTAGATGGTCAGCCACTAAATCGTTTTCCCAATTCTTGAAATTTAGATACCGTTTGAACTTCGCCACCGATAACACCTTTAACTTAATTTTTGTAGTGCTGCTACCATTTGGAGACCGTCTACTCAAGTACTTCCCAGACCCTTTTGATTTTGAGAAGATTGGAGCCGTAGCAGCAAAAATCATCGCTGACAGGACAAAAGTAAATGGCCACAGCAAAGGACAGCGGAAAGACATGCTACAATTGATGCTTGATGCAAAAGAAGAAACTGGAGGAGGAAAAGTTGATAATGATGACATTCTGGCTCAAAGTCTTGTGTTCCTTCTGGCTGGTTATGAAACTTCCAGTACCACTTTAGGGTTTGTTTGTTATCATCTCGCCACTGATACGCACGTGCAAGACAAACTGAGAGACGAGATTGACCGTATGTGGCCTGGAGACGAGGTACGTACATGTAGCTTATTAATTTAAAAGTTGGAGAGGGCGTTCGCAATTCTTTGAAACTAATTTGAGCCTCAACATTAAAAGTGAGTGATCACCTTTAGCAGGAAACAACAATTCGTATCGTAACCAAAATAGTCAGCGGAGTTGAGTGTTTTAAAAAGCAACATGTAAGAAAGAACGCACCAAACCCTGTACGTCTTTTATTCGACAGAAACATAGAGCTAGCACGAGCTATTGGCATATCGATGGCGCGAGCAAAGAGAACTTACATTTTGCTAACGAAATAAACGAGTGATTTTCCAGTCTTTCTTTGCGTTATTTTGCAAATGAAAAAGGAAACATTTTCCTTGTACTTTTAGCGATTTATTGACACACTCGGGAAAGTTTGGGAGAACTCGAAAAAGCTGTGGCCTGTTCTTATTCCCGTGGCATTTCTCGTTCACCCACGATTCTGCTCCTTATTTTTAAAATCTCTTTGAATGACTTTTTATCCACAGATGTCGCCGTCATATGATGTTCTTCACAAGATGGAATACCTTGACATGGTTATTAACGAAGCACTGCGAATGTATCCCCCAGGGTTTATGTAAGTATGTGGGAAATACAACTCTGAGTAACACTGTTGGTTACGGTTAGCAGGAACTCCTTTCGATAAAAGCAGTCAAAAGAGAAAACGGAAAAGAGAGTCACTGCTAATTTATCATGGTAAAAAAGTGATATTTAAGGATCGGGAAATTGCTCGAAATTCCATTTTCAATCGAGTAGTATTAGTCAAATGGCCTATCATCTCACTGCATATTAAGAACTCCTTCCATTGTGCCTTGTCTAACTGGAACGCATTGATTTCTTAGACTCCAGAGAAACTGCAACGACACCTGCATCATCAAAGGAGTCAAAATTCCAAAAGGAATACCAGTCATGATTCCATGTTATGCAATTCATCATGACCCAGAGATCTGGCCAGAGCCCGAAAAGTTTGATCCAGAGAGGTGACGATCCCTGATGTTTATTACAGTTATTTCATGTTGTTGTTGTTTTTAAGTTCCTCGAGCACTTTTGTTTGTGTGTGTGCTAAAAGTCGGGATCATTTTGCATACCACTGCCATTCTACTTTATCCAACACAATCGTATACAGTTTTTGGTTCGATTTTACCCTCGGTATAATCTGGTATTTTTCGTTGCCTTATATTTATTATCATATACTACAACATCAGAACAACGGAAAATACCTACCGGTAAATTTACCAAGAGTAAAATCGAACCACAGCACGTATAGTGGGCAGCTAAGGGTATAAATGGATATAAAACCTTCAAGTCTTTGGTCCGCTTTCCATTCAGTAAAAGAAGATAACATTTTCATCACATCTTCAAAATTTTACTCTTATACTTTTCAAGCAATCGCTATTTGGACTAAAACGACGGTTCATTTCAACGAAAACAGGTTTACCGACGCAGAAAAAGCAAAGCGTCATCCTTACACATTCATGCCATTTGGATATGGTCCTCACAACTGTGTCGGCATGAGATTTGCTTTGCTGGAAATTAAACTGACCCTGGTGAGATTACTGAAGAAATACAAGCTAGAGCGCACTGAGAAAACAGCGCCGGTAAGTTCGCATACACGAAAGTCTGTTTTGCTTACATTATTGTCTCGAGGGAACTCTTCCTGCAAATATGACAGGGGTGCTTGCCGGAATTATGAAAACAACCCTTAAGAGGTAAAGGCACCGCGATAACTTTAACACCGGGCGATCATTTTAGATTTTAGTGAACACCTTGAGCTGTATTAATCGGCAAATTATATCCCCAAAGGGTAACGAGGTCATCTTAAAAAGGTGGTCCCCCCGGCATCATTGTCTGTGGTTTCTAAACATGTAGACGTTGTCATCATTCGTGGGCTTTGGTGCGAAACGTAAAATATCGTACATGATTCACCTAAAAATTACGCCAAACATCGCGGCTTATTTTGCACTTCAGGGTATTTGTGCACTTAACTATACTTTTCAGATAAAACTGGAAATTTCGTGTAGACCTTTGAGGCTCGGCAATAACCATAGCCGATCTCACCATTCAGGGACATTTCTGTGTAGACATACGTTTCTGCATCTTTTGTTCCACAAAGATCGCTGAATTTACCTTTTTTCCTTGCAGCCTCCACTTGATTTTGCTGTTGGTGCTGTTCTCACCTGCCCTCCAGGGAAAATCATGCTCAAAGTTTCACCAAGGGATTAAAAGCCAGGGCTGTGCACTATCATTTTCCTCGTAGACACCTACACTACAGTTTTTCTAGAATTAACCTATATCGGACTGTTATTATAAATGTATATAGGCGATCCGTTTAAAAACGTTCTGTTGGCTTTAACAGATCCGCAGAATGGATTAAATTCAGTAAACCGGGTATAATGATTGTGTTGAGTTTAGCAGTAGTAGTCACATTGAGAAGTAACAATACGGTACCTCAAATTTAAGTAGTCAATAGAACTTATTTTGATGCCAGTCGTAGAGGAAACTCAATGCTAACATATCCTGGTAAATTCTACGTCTTAAAAGCAGGTTCATGTCAGTAGTTTGCAGCTTGAAAGCTAGATGGCCATCTTCATGAGTATTTCTCACTTCCGTCTCTCGTTTTGTTTGGATGATCACATGCAAAGCCTCACAGGTTTAGTTTGCTGCGATGAGATGTATTCTTTTCTTGTCCAAAGTGATGGAAAGTTAAAAATAAACTGAATGCAATATTACATGTGCACATCAATAACAGACGTTTGTTAACTTTCAACCTTTTGGAATTCGGCGTAAGAGCCCGGCAGAATAAAGTTGAGGTCTAATTTACGAGACATTTTTCAGTACTGTTAACTTGGAACGTGAAATCAGATTCAATAAGGGTAAATGTATACTGTTTTTTTTTTTTTGTAATTTCAAGTGGTTGTAATAAAGTCGTTACTGGTCCTGGACTACACTTAGTTGGTTTCTTAATGATTGACTTGGACTATAGTTAGAACACAATAAGGAAAATAAAGAACATGCTATTTTCTTTCTGAATGGTATCTTTTGATGGCTTTTCAAATAAAGTACTATTAGATACTCAACAATGTCATTCCGTCAGTTACTTCTAATTTCGACCAAAGTTAATCGTTATCCAGGTTGCTAGGTTGACCAACCCTCTGGGTATCTTGCACTCGTTATCCCTCTAGTCACATTAAGTAACCCTTGTCAGTGTGTCAATGCGATCTCCGTATTGGTCACACGGCCAGATCAGACTTAACTCATCATTGAATTATAGTGTTGCCTCGTGTATGCAGCATAAATCATCTATTAAGACAATATTGTTAGTGTGGTGTCAACATATTACTTAACTTTAAATAAACAGAATTTTTTTCCTTTCGTTCGGCTCTATAAGAGGCTTTACGATTGTTCACCTCACTGTTTATCAGATAACATATTAAACAAGAGAGATCGTGCTTTACGCTCACTTTCAGACACCTAAATGAGAGTTGAAAATACGACGCGCAGCGGAGAATTTTTAAAGAACTGCGAGGTGTTCGGAAATGTGGTAAAGAACTGTCTCGAGTGCTTGATATATCTTCTCAATCGAAACTAAACTAAGACCGTAAACACGGGTGAAAAAAAATCGTAAAAACCTTTTGATACAGGTAGATAAGATCAGATTTCAAACCACTGTTACGGTTATGATTCCTTCATTGAAAGTTGATGAATTGTTTATGAATTAGAGCATTATTTCTGCTTCATAACTTAGGTTTTACTAGTGAGCATCTATCAAGGTGGTTGTTGCATTTTGCGCTGTTAAACTTTTGCGTTATAGACATTGTTATGTTTCGCCTTTTAAGACATCAGCCATGCATGAGCTATCATTTGCTGAACTTTTTTTTTTTAAGGCCAAAAAAATTTATGTACTTAGTAGACCTTTGTCTGTCTGAACCTCGCTCACAATAAGAATAGGAGACTGCCATGTTTAGTTTATTTCCACTAATTGGGTCCCACCTAAAATGCTAGTCTCTGAAGGCAATTTCGTCTCTTGTTGTCTCCTTCCATCTGCTGATATTGACACAGAAAAAAGGCAGTCATAATTAATCATGTTGGCTTGTTTATTTTTCAAACGCGGGAAAAATGCTTGCAAAATTTCTTCTAGTCACGTACGTTTGTGGTTTGTCCAAACACAAGTCCGGTATATCTGAAGTGGCCATGATGAAGCTGACATAACTTGTAGGCAGCTACACACGAAAATATCGAAAATACACTGCTTTTACACCCACTTTGTGCGAAGAAAGATACCGTATTCCTAGTTTGGTACATAAGACAATCGATCATTGACTTCTTCCTCAACAACGTATTTAATTTACTAATACTAGCGAGCAGCCGAGTAACAAGATCAAGATAACTGCAGATTACATAGCTCGGGTCGTTCAACAGGATTGAAAAAAAGCGTTCAAGGCGACCACTGTCGTAGTGAGATATCTCATAGAGTGCCAAATCAAAGGAGCTACAACGTCTAACTGGTTAAACTTAAAAGTAGATTGCATGCAAGTAAGTGTCCTTAAGCTTCATACTGCTGAATTGGTCATGCTGCGCACACAAAGCTAAAGGATAAAACTATATTAACAGTTGAGATGGTCTCCGCTATAAGCCTGCTGTTTTTGGGATGTCTTTGCCATCATTGTATATACAGGTACTTCTTTAATTTACTGTGGCTCAAATAGAAATTATGAAATGATGATGGTGAAAATTGCACATGTTACATCAACCTCCTTGAAGATCTAAGTTCATGCTTACAAGTCGGTTAAAAACATCTCTTTAAAATTTGCCCATCTATGGTAAACGCTTTGCTTTGATGTTGGCCCGTTACGCACTTCCTGTGAGTATATCAACTAATCGACTGATGCAACTCAGTGTTAGATGGAGCGCTTCTGAGAGAGAGAAAAACGCTTTTTTGTTCAATAAAATGCAAAAAATGGTATCATTATTGATATGACTATAGCATCAAAACCTCCAGGACACAATTCACGAAGCGAAAGCAATTACAGAGCTCACTCTCGATTGACGTGACACCCCTGTTTGGCATTACATCTGTGGCTAAATTTAGAATATGACAAACGAAACAAATTATGCGCCGCTTACTTACATAAATGTAAGCTTAGCACCCTGCAAAGCTTAAAACGCATAGGCAATCATCGAGAGAACGCTTTTGCTGTGTGATACCAAAGAATTCAGTGAAGCAATTAATAGAGTGCTACGAATTTCTTCAGGTAAAAACCTTCAGCTGATAGATTTTAATCTGTTTTGTTCCGTCTCTTGTGCTTGTACTGATATTACGAATTGCGTAAGGTCAATAAGTAGATTGTAACTGTACAATTTTTGTCTTTTGCAGGAAAGAACCAAACAGTTCTACCAGAAGAAAAGATCAAGTTCTCTGATTTAACCTGCTCCGGCCCAAGAAGCTCTACGTATCTTACGTATTCAGCTGCTGAAAACTGCCAGTAAAAAAGATCTAAAGATGGCTGATCTGCTGCAAACAATAGCTCAGTTTGCGAACGATCATTGGGTTTCACTTTTGGTCGGATTTCTGATTCTCCTACTATACCGGTATCAATTAAAATGCATAAAATGATGCACAGTGTAAACTGCTCATTGATCGGACGTTTCATTATTGTTTTTATTAGAAAGGAAGGACTTTGTAGACGAGCTTAGATAGACATATATTTTACTTAATTAAGGTCGCTATTTGTGTTTATAACCGGCCGGCGGGTAGGGAGTGGGGAGAGGAGGCTGTAGTCACGCATCTCGTCGCAAAAGCGGCCTACACTTTTTAAATATCTTAATCGTTCAATCTTTTAACAAACAAAAAAATATATATTATTTTTATTGGATTTTAGGGCAATAGTTATTCGCTTGATACATGTACTTAACTAGCTTACCCACTCTTTCTCTCCAAGGTATTGTGTTGCACCGTTATCTGTGTTCAAGAAACTTGGCATCTCTGGGCCACCACCGCTGCCACTGTTTGGAAATACAGGAAGGTCCCTATTTGATGTAAGTTGCTCTTTATTTGTCCAGTTTATTGTGCGATAGCCAGCAACACCCTTTAATGGTCTCATCCATAATATCACGGTTGTTAATCTTGTTGCTTCCAGCATTTTTTATTCTTTGATAAATATCCTGAAAAAAGGACATTTAAACTTCAGCATGTGTATCATATTGACAACAACAGCTACCTGCATTAAAGTTGCTCCATGACAAAGAAAAAACTGGACTTAAATACCCTATGTCTTAACACAGTGTTTTCTGTGATGACCTCCTGAGGAGTTGAGGGTATGGAGACACTCACAGCCCCTTTTAGAAACCTTTAGGAGATTTTATTTAAGTTTTCATAGTTGAACCATTGTGGGGCAAGTCCTCAATATTTGCATAATAATATGGTAATCCATTCAAAACAATAACTGAGAGAGATTGACCAGTGCCCTTTTATGCAGGACCAGTAGCATATGGCTCATGGTCCTACCTGTTTCCACGAGGTTCTATCAATAACAGTGTACATTAGTATCTATTATGGTAGAAAAATGCATGTTAGTATGTCAAATGATTTTTAACAACTGTTTTTGTTACCTTTATATGCCAGCTGGGAGTCCTGTCTATGATTAAAAGAGATTTGCCTTAGTTTATTAGACTTGATTATAACACTGCCATGATTATTATTCCTTAATTTATCAATTAATTCAGCCAAACAGTGCTCCAACACTTCATCAGGAATGGTACAAGAAATATGGCAAAGTGTTTGGGTATGTATTGTCTAAATAGGCAATATCTTGAAAAGTGTGAGAAGTACTCAGTTGCATGTCACCTTGTCAGCTTCTCTGCAATGCACTTCCTTGTGTTCTTAAAATTCCTGAGCTAGAGTACTGCTTATTATTATAACTCAACAATGAACTTAATCATTGTGTGAGTTATTGATAACTAGTTAATAAGCATTTCTTTCTTAAATGAGTAATTTTAAGTTGATCATTTGACTTATATCAATCATTCTGCCATGAAGGATGTTAAACTGCAACCTTGAAGCTGCTATATAATCAAACTGTTAAATTCTGATGAGGCCAATTAAGTTGACATATGTGTAGTGGGATCAGGGGTTATTGATGATCAGACAAGCTAGTCTACTTCCTGTTACACACTCATTAGTCTGGCCGGGTACACTACAGCCATATAGAGGCAGCACAACTAGCATATGGTAAGGTGTTTGGGTATGTATTCTCTAAATAGGCAACATTTTAAAAAGTGCACCCCTAGTCAGCTTCTCTGAAATGCACTTCCTTGTGTTCTCAAAATTCCTGAGCTAGAGTACTGCTTATTATTATAACTCAACCATGAACTTGATCACTGTGTGAGTTATTGATAAATAGTTAATAACTATTAATCTTTCTTAAATAAGTGATTTTGATTATTTGACTTATATCAATCATTCTGTCATGAAGGATGTTAAACTACAACCCCGAGGCTCAGGTGAATTAAATTCTGATGAGGCCTGTCTTAAGTTGACATATATATGTGGTGTGATCAGGGTTAATTAATTATCAGACACTGATCAGGCAATCTAGTCTACTTCCTGTTATGCACTCATTATGTACCTCACCCTGGATGGGATGCTAGTTCGTCACAGCCATTAGACCCCTACATTCCGGCTGATTTCTCTGACAATTCACCTTTAACCATTTGTTAATTGCTGTGGGAGGGATCGACTAACCCTGTGGCAGTAAATATCTTTCTCAAGAATGTATCAAGTCATTTCAACAGCCTTGCTTCTCTGCCTTGCCTTTAGTATGTCACTGGTATACAGTCATGTAGGTTAATTCATAGTTATTACCAGTAAATGTTTTATGGATGATGCAGTACATGTGTATTCACTTTTTTCTATTAGAATGTTCTTGTTCCGTCAGCCATTTCTCATGGTTGCTGATCCTGACATGATCAAAGAGATTCTCATTAAAGAATTCCCCAAGTTTCACAATAGGAAGGTAATAAGATTGCATTGTACAGTCAAACTTATTTGTTGTTGCCTATACATGACTTACTATCTTAAATAAATTGCATGTGATGGTTTTCTTAATATTTTTCAAAAAGTAATTAACCCTTTAATACAGGAGGGTGTGTTACCAGTGAAATTGGAACTATGTCAACTAGATCTCTTGTTAATTTTATACTCAACTTTTTTTTCTTTTTTCTTTTTTTTTTTCAAGATTTTGAAAAATTGCAGAAGTGCTGTAATGGAAGCTGGATACTACTATTTGTAACTGTACCAATTTTTAACAGTCCCCAAATGGCATAACATTCATGATTGTCAATTTCAAAACCTTTCTGATTTAATTTTATTATCAGGCCCTCGTGGATATCCCGAAGCCATACGATAGAATGCTGACAATTGCACCTGGGCAGAAGTGGAAGGATCTTCGTAGTACTCTGTCACCAACCTTCAGTGCATCTAAAATGAAGCATGTAAGCAAATGCATTGATAACCATTGCATCTTCAAATTGAATAATTTCTACCATCATAAATTATTCAATATTTGCATCGTCAGTTACTGATACAATTTATGCTATTATATTGTATAATTTATGTACTTTATAATACTGTTATTATAAGTGTTAACTAGTAACATTGTGGTGATGTCAGTGGCAGCTTGAAGCTATCCTTGAGTACAACAGTCTTTCACGGATCTTTAAGGAACAAACATTGCACCTTAAATATCCCCAAAAATTAATCCATGTGGAGCCCACACACTTGGGTGGGTCTTAAAGGGACTGAAATAATCATTATCCTACACTATCCTATCACTTGTAGCCTTAAATGATGCCATATAAAATAACCTCTCTGTGGCCTGTTAATTATAGATCCTATCTCAGCATTTATAACATGGCAAAAAAGTTGATGAAATAGCCTAATGACAATCAAGTTCAGACATGAGAAACTGAATGATGTCTGTCCTATTTATAATCTTGTTCTTTAAGATGATGACTTTTATGAATGAAGCAGTGGATACTTTAATGCAAAAAGTGGACAGTATTTCCAAAACAGGAGAGATTGTTGATTTTCACAGGTAGCCTTTTTTGTATACTAAGCGTGTTTACTCTCTACTGTAAATGTAGAAATATTGACTGTAAGGTCCTTTAGGCGCCAGTTTTTCCCCATCTCCTGACAGAGTACCTCCAGAAGTATTCACTGAATAGTAATCAAAAGCAAACGGAGTGTAAAGCATCTGAAGTTATTTATTTTAGTAATAATCACATGTCAATTGTGACATCCCCCTTTGCCAAAGTGATGCAAGGCAGAGCAGCTCCAAATCTAAAGATAGACACGAGAAATGTATGTACATGTAATACTTGCAATAAGATCGTCATAAAATACAAAAGTTATTTGCCTTGATTATTCCTACCATCCCTTCTGTTTCTTGGCCTTTGTGCAAAAGAGATGATGTGAATGCTTTTAATTTTCTTTTTTTTTTCTAGGTGGCTTCAGAGTCTGACCATGGAAGTAATTTTGTCAACAGCATTTGGCGTCAAGGCAGAAACACAAACTGTTGAGAATGATCCAATCACTGAACTGGCAAAGAAGGCCATGGCATCACACCCTTTGATTGGAATAATGTGTAGGGATTAAATTGCATTATTTAAAAAGAGGGTAGTTGCAAACAGACTACCCAGTTATCCTGTCGCTTAAACCCAGTTTGTCCAGTCTTATAAAGCTAGTCAGACAGGATATGGAGCCCATTTTGTGTTAAAAGAGACTCATCATTTATTTACTAGACAGTGAGCAACAACATTATTTGTCTTTATTTTATTAACTCAGTTTTCTCTAGACTAGTTGTATTCATTTATTATTTGACATTTTTTTCATATTACCTTGTCATGACATTACGTCTATTTTTGTAGTGTTGTTGCCCTTGGGAGAACGTTTACTTAAGTTCTTCCCAGACCCTTTTGATTTCGAAAAGATTGGGTCCATAGCAGCAAATATCATTGCTGAAAGGACAAAAGCAAATGGCAGCAGCAAAGGAGATGTAAGTTATTATATATATATATCAATAAAGTAAATTAATTGGATTTATCCATTTATTGTCTTGAATCATTATGAACAGCACCAGATCATTTTAAGTAAACACAAACAGTCTTAATGATCAGTTTTTCATACCAAGGGTTTCTTTTTCCCTTTTTTTGCAGCGGAAGGACATGTTGCAATTGATGCTGGATGCAAAAAATGATACAGGAGGGGAAAAAATTGATAATGATGATATTCAGGCGCAAAGTCTTGTGTTCCTTCTCGCTGGATATGAAACGTCCAGTACCACCCTGGGGTTTGTTTGTTATCATTTGGTCACTGATACGCACGTGCAAGACAAACTGAGAGCCGAAATTGACCAGATGTGCCCTGGAGACGAGGTTGGTTAGCTGTTTAGTTTCTAATGCAGCCTTACCAAGTTTTTTTTTTTTAACGTTCAGTCAATTACAGGGTTAAACGTGAGTAATCTCTTCTTTTGAAAGTGTTACAAACAATTCTTATATTTTTAACCATCTCAAAACACCCACCAGGGTTTGGGTGAACGACACTGTTCCTTTGAACTTGTTAATTTTAACAATAACCGCATAGTAGACACTGTAGACAGGGGGGGGGGGGGGAAGTCTTGTGCTAACCCAGTTAGGTGTTTTTTTTTTTATCAGTTACAGTGTAACTGATAAAGAAAAAACCACCAAAGATTGTGGAGTTCCAGAAAATATCCATATCCACCCCACCGAACATGGTTAACGGAAATTCCAAGGGGAAGCTTATGGAGGGTTTCAAAAGTCAAAATTTTAAAAGGAAAGTATGAAGCTAACTGGAATTTCCAGAGGGGTGGGGACGGTAGCCTCCTAAGCAGAAGCTCTTTGAGATCGTCACGCAATCACTTCATCTTTTTCTCGGCAAAATACACTATAATTTCTAGAAGTTAATGTCGTTTGAAGTCTCTTGTAATTTTTTTCTGAGTCCAAAGTTTGCTGCCTATCGAGAAGTGCTCTGTGATTGGGCTAAATAAATTACTCTGTTTCTGAGCAGACGTTCGTGGGGGATGAGGAGTGCGTGACGATCCCAAAGAGCGTCTGCGTAGAAGGCTATGGGGATTGGGGGCTCAAGGGACCGGCTTAAGCTAAAAAAAACCGTCCATATGAGGGGTATGGATATCTATAGTAATATGAGACACCGTTGTAGACATTATAAAAACTCCGTTGTGAATAACGTATGTGTGTTCAAGTGGCGGTGGATGCCCCTTTATGCCCGTGTGCGACATCTTGGAACTTTACTATCTTTTAGAATCTCCTTTGTTTGAATAACTATTTACATGTAACACCCCGCAGGTATCGCCGTCATATGATGTCCTTCACAAGATGGAATACCTTGATATGGTTATCAACGAAGCATTGCGAATGTATCCACCAGCGTTTGTGTAAGTATGAAAGAGATATCACACTTGTATATTTAGTAATGCTGTTGGATATTTGCTGACGCTTTGTCATCCAGGCCAACTTTCACAGCTATTCGCTATATAAACACCTAAAATACTGGTTTGTTGATCTGTGTCCTACTTTAATAATAATTTTATTTTAAAAAGGCCTGTTTCTTTGACTCTGAATTTTACTTTTAGATTTCTACTGTCGTGAATTGCATGAAACACAATCAAATACATTTAATGCCTTTTTTCGTAACCGTCTGCACGCAGGGAGTTCAGCTGTAAGACAAGTGCGATAAAACAGTGTACTTAAGTCAACAAAACGGCAAATACAAAAAGGATCCACTGTCGCCTCGATTAGCAGGATCGAACGTTGCTTGAGAGAGCACCTCTCGACAAATTGGCTAGTCAAAATATCTCACAACACTCCTATTTTCAAGGAATTACTGTTCGCCGAAAAACCCATCATCGTTGTCAATAGGGACCGACTTAAAAAGTAACTGTCATTGTGTCCTGTCTGACCGTAATGTATTGCTTCCTTAGACTCCAGAGGGATTGTAACGAGACTTGCACTATCAAAGGAGTGACAATTCCAAGTGGAATGCCGGTCATGATTCCATGTTATGCAATTCATCATGACCCAGAGATTTGGCCAGAGCCTGAAAAGTTTGATCCAGAAAGGTGCGGAGACGATCCCTGATGCTTTATGTTTCATTGGTACTCCCAACTTCCTTTTCCCTAGCTTTTCCTCTTCTTCTTTTATCTCACGGCAATCATCTTCGATCTGTATACGAGTCACAGATGAATGCTCCGTATCCTTTATTCACTGATAAGAAAAGGGCATTTCCTCACACAGTGCAAATGAAGTGCTCGCATAAGCGTTTTAACCCTTTGAGCGCCAATTAAGCATATATGCGTAATGGTCATGCTCTTTGCACCACTTGTGATGTCATCGGATATTCTTGGTAAGCAGATAGTAGTTCTAGGCTAGGCCTTTCCGTACGATGGTCAGGTTTAGATATCGACGACATTCCGACGTCGAAAATCGAAAAACAACGTTATCAGTTTTGGTGCAAAAACGGTGGTAAAATGGTCCACTATGCCTATGATTGATCAAGGTCCATTTCTAGGCTTCGCCCGTAATTAACATCCAACTTTTCACGGCAGCCACAAAAAAAATGCAACGCAAAACGTAGCCAGAGTAAAAGGGCCGAGAAATAAAGAAAGGAAAGGGGCAACAAACAAAATTGAAAACGGTTAAAGGCAAAAATAATAATAATAATTGGCTTATGCGCGTGCCCGGAATTGAAATATTGCTCAATTTTGTACGTAATCCTCAAAAAATCTCTCCTTTTAGTAAAAAAAAGCTTTCTTAGCAAAACTTAGGCTTAGTTAGCGTCGTGGCAGCCATAAAACCTGACTAAACGGTTAAAAACGGTATTTTTTGGCGAAAATTTGATATTCAAAGGGTTAAAAACCGCTATGTGAAGTGGTTATGGCCGGGTCTAAACGACGTTTTCTTTCCAACTTTAATATAGTTGAAGTTGAAATGGTTGCTTTACAGATGATACCTTTTGTCTTTGACAGGTTCACCGAAGCAGAGAAAGCAAAGCGTCATCCTTACACATTCATGCCATTTGGATACGGCCCTCACAACTGTGTTGGCATGAGATTTGCTTTGCTGGAAATTAAACTGACCCTGGTGAGATTACTGAAGAAATACAAGCTAGAACGCACCGAGAAAACAGCACCGGTAAGTTAGACCTCATAGCATTTGCAAAACATTGTTCACTCATCGTGTGCATGGCTTGGTACTTGTAGCACGTTGCGCGTGGAGCGTTCCATTTGGAAAACTGGACGGCACTCGTCGCATCACCAAACCCCAAGCTTCCTGTCTTTTAATTGACGTATCTAACGTTAAGTCAAAGATCCCATTTCCATATATGAAAGGTTGTTCACCAAGACTCGTTTTAAAACAAAGGTAAAAGCAACTCGGAAATGGCCTACTGGACTTGCCATTTCCTTCCAACTGTTCTACGACGCCTGGTAATAACAGTACTGTAGTCCATCGACCATTGAAGGTCATTTTTGCTGTAGCCATGTATACATGTATTGATGCGTCCTCTATGACTTCCATGCCACACAAATCATCGAGTTTGTTTTCTTTCCTTGCAGCCTCCCCTGGGTTATGTTGTTGGAGCTGTTCTGACCTGCCCCAAAGGAAAAATTATGCTCAAAGTTTCACCAAGAGAATAAAACTAGCAAGCTCGTTCGCCCATAGATGCTAGAAAGAAGAGTATAACATGTTTCACTATTCATAGGTACAAATCAAGTGTTCATAAGCAATTTGTACCATTTAGGCAAACTAGTAGGTACAAGTGCTCATAAGTTATTATATAACAAGTCAAAATTACTCATTTTTTCTCGGTTTTTACTGTTGATCTACCGGAGGACAAACGTATAGACGACGTCATTCACGGTAGGTGCGCTAGTTTTTTGTTCTTAATTACCACATTTTGACAAAACATGTGGTGTTTTACTGAACAGATCTAGACACAGCCACCATGAATCTATTTACTAAATTTACAACCTTATATTACGTACAGTTCAAAAGTGCGGGATAAAGTTAACGGTGTAACTTAAGATACACTATCTCTCCATCAGAGAATTCAATCCAACTTTCACCGTTATCTGGTTCAATTTACCCTTCTGCACGCTCACTATGCTAGTTGTTTCGTTTTTATTTTATTCCCAGAAACGTCTTACACGTACAGTAGTTTTTTGAGTTAAATATTTGTGCAACAGCTCTTGTGACTTACCGATGTAAAGATGACTTAACATTTCTTGGAGTGATATAGCTGTGTCGTTTCGGTCTGCAGGTTTCTGTGCAAAGATCTCCCGAAATTTTAATATCTCGTTTTCATTTCCCACATTTGTTTAACCCGATTTTCAGGATTTCTTATTGATACACCATCTGCACTCATCTTTAAGGGAAAAAAGATTGGTACTGAATTTGTATGTTCAGGTTAGATAAGCTCAAAAATATATTACTTCATGTAGATTTAGCTTATTAAAGCTACTTTCAATATTTCGTTAATCACTCAAGATGCTTTAATAGAGTACAGTAAAATTCCACTTTAAAGCCCTGGGCTTATATAACTTCATAAGGGGTTTTGGATGGGCTTATATCCGGGGGGCTTACATGTATAAGTGGAGTAAAAAAAAATGTTTCGGAACGACGAGATAAAACGTATCTGAGAAACGAATTAAAGCTATTACACTATTTGCCTACAACTTTCAATTAAGAATTTTGATGTTTGTGAAGAAACGCAAAAGGAACGCATTTATACATTAGATGGGTTTATATCTGGGGGAGAGGGGGGCTTATATCCGATATTATGTCTTTGTTAGCAAATAGATAGGCGTATATCCGGGGGGTCTTACAACCGTGGGGGCTTTAAAGTGGGATTTTACGGTATTGTCAACATCCATCGGGACCATGTTGAGTAATGTACAAATTAATATAGGCTGACCTTGGACTATATTATACACAAAAGAAAGCTGATCTTTTCATTAGTACTTTCATTCTTTCATAATGTATATGAATTATGACATCTTTTATGAATGAAGCACTGTATAGTACCTTAATAAAAAAAAATAGGTCCGCAATACGTATTTGTGGGCTTATGGCTAGTTTTATTCATTGGGTTGAAGTATTGTAGTCTTACGAGTAGCAATTACTAGCAAGATAAAAGTAAACGAGGTTCGATTTGTGCTAGGAACGTACATTACTTGAGCCTGCTGTTTTAACTACCCAGCACTTCCGTACAAACCGATTCATTCAATAATTTCTCTACAAATAGCATCGTTGTTAGTGTGGTGCAGTGGAGATTCAAGATATCTGCCTTGTGAGCAGGAGGCTATGAGTTCAACTCCTAGGGAGACCGGAACTCTTTCTTTTTGTTTTTACTTACATTTTTTTTTCTTTTTTACTTCTTTTTTTCTTTTCTTAAACATTTACCGCAAGGCAATGTTTGCCTTTCTCATGCACGCTTACGTTAAACCAAAAGGAAAAAGACTGCAAGAGAACGATTGAGAAATCGGAAATAACTTACCTTGAAAACTGCAACTAAACTTGCAACTGTAGCTGTACAGGAATTGCTCAAAACAAAGTAAGGGTGCAGACGACACGATATGAAACGATACGCCCCACAAACGATGTAGAACACTGGAAATGGTGGCCATCGAAGGACGTGGCCAAGGATCACTCGAAATTAGTAGTACCCGGTCTACCTATAGGGCAAAAGCAAAACAAGTCATTTGGTGAACATATTGAGTGACATGTGACACGTGACACATGACATCACGTCCTCAAACTGACTCCCAAGATTTTGCTAGCTTATTTATTGGATTTATGCATGCATAATGCATAAGTCCACAAAAATGCACAGAATTTCTAAGACAGGAGAGATTGTTGATTTTCACATGTGCTAAATTATGTAGTATAAATATTGAAAGTTCATTTACTGAAGTAAATTTTCAAAATTATTAAATTATTAGCAACAAGTCACTCATGTTTACTTGCCTTGCATCAAAAAGTTTAGTTCATGGGAGGTAATTATCACATTCATCACTTCACACTTCCAATTGTATGGAAAATAATTATTGCTTCAGCGGCCAAGAATGCAAAACATTGCGTCATTCAGACGAACAAAATATTATCTACAAATATATGTAGACTAACATAGAGTACAAATCTTACAACCAATTTTCTTCACGTACATTGATTCATCTGTTTCATTGTTTTGGATAGTGTTGTACACTGCTGACCTTAATGTGTTATATCGCTGCTGGCCATGATGCATTGCAGCTATTAGCCTTGACCATATAATTGGCACTTGTGGTGCAAGATGACATAACATATTTTTGTTGCAATTCATAACTCCCCTATTCACTGGACAATTACCAAGAAAGTGACAGTTAAAAGTAATAAAGACACATATTTTGCTTTTGGTAGGCTTGATTTGCTGGGCTCAATATATATTTTAAGAAATAATTTTCATCTCAAAAATGGGCGGGTTTATATATGGAAAGAACTTAATGTCTGACAACTTTAAAGTGCACATAAGAAGAGTGCATCATCATAAAACTCTCCGAACATAACTAAACAGTTGGTAAGTTGAAACTCAATAAAAGTTCTATTTTCATCACATAAACAACAAAAGCCCCGAAAATACTTCTGATATGAAGCCTATTCACTCCATTTTGGAACATTAGGCCACTGACAAATCGCTTCCAGTCCCCTCTGTCCCTTGCCAGGTGTTTCATCTCTCCCCCAAAATACTTAAATGGTATAAATTAACCAGTCTTAATAAAATGTTATTTTGCTGTATAAAGATTATGCAAGCCCCCTGGTTATATATAATTATTTTCAAGAGAGCTAATTAATGTAAAATTTGGGGGAGCATATTTTATGGGTTTATTTAGGGAACTTACTATTCAAATGTTACATCATCAAGTTCATCGATTTGGAAATTTATCCACTAATTCATCTGATCATTTTTAATGCCATACACTCAGATCCTTTTGATTCTGACAAGATAGGGTCCAAGTATCAACAATAATTATCTCTGAAAGGGAAAAATCAAATGGCAACAGCAACATGCAAGTATGTTAGTAATAGCATCATTTAGTTTGTTACGGTGTAATAAGCCAAAAATCTTGTCAATCCATTGGTCCCATTGAATAAAGCTAATATATCTGCAAGTTATAGTCTTCTCCAGTTAGTCCATCTGTGAAGGCTCATGATCAATAATGTTAATGATCATGCACTCTATCAAATCTCAAATCATAAAAAGAGTAAAATACGAATAGTTCAGTTTGTGTTTACCCCGTTTTGTAATAAGTAAATTTACACCACTTCGGGAGAACGGCAAATATTTGCGAAGTACCGAGGGTCGAATACTAAATGTGAGCCCACATTGGCACCACAACGAAAAATTGAGATTAACCATGAACAATCGGTCCTTTATTACTACATGGTACCGCCCAGCCCCACAGAAACAACGTTTTTTTTTAAAAAAAATAACCGGTTTGTCTACAGCGCGTGTTACTCGCCATTGAATACAGTTGTTTTGTTGGGGATTAACACACTATTAAAATAAATGTCGTTGAAGAGGTAAAATTAAGCTCGTGCCTAATTAATTTTAACAGGACTGTTTTCAACGACCAATGTTGTTCTCGACGACGCCGTGCGCGTAGTTCGGTGCGTAGTTATTACTTTTCAAGTTCTCTGAATCCCCCAAAATTCGCTTACAACATACCTTTTAGTTTCTATCTTTTGAATTCATTTCTTGTTTGTTCGTTTGATGCACAAAGAAAACCAAAATTGACCTTCTTCGCCTTCGACTCTCTATCGAATCCTACTTTCCCGCTTCTTTCCAGGCAACCTCGTCCCCAGGGCCTTTTCGACGTCGACTTGTACTAGGATGGCGATTGGATGGCGGTAGAGAACCTCAGCCTGAGGCCAGCTCAAATGATCGATCATCATCATTATTAGACAAGAAGATATAGCCAATCCAATATTGGAATAATTTCACAAACATGGGTCAGAGCCACCTTGAATTTTCTTTAGATCCGAGGTGCATAGTATTCGATTTTAAGCTCCTTGTCCGAGTGTCGCATCTCGTACATTCTATTTCGTATTTTTTTTTTTGCAGTCAAACCCCTTTTTAAGAGACGGACGTTTCCCTCGGTCCACAGTGACAGGAAAAAAAAACACCTTTACATTTAGTTGACAAATGTGGTTATTGAGCTGCACTTCGTGTGCTTTCGCATGGAAGAGACTAACAAACTAATCAAACGACTAGTTTGATTGGTTTGGAGAAGCCCTGACCATTTCTGACCAGTCCTGTTGAGCACTACGTCCATTTTAGAACAATGCACTTTGTTTTCTCTACTTCAATTTGCCATGCACGGGAGAGCAAAAACACAAATTTTCCAGTTATGGTAAAATTGCTTGACTGGTGACGTCACGTCAACGAGAAACTGAAATTTGACAAATTGTCAAATCTGTTCTTGGGACAAAAATGAACACAGTTTATTCCTTAACAAATTAATTTATGAAATATGCATGTGATCTAACTAAGAATTTGATAAAAGCAAAATAAGAAAAGAAAACACTATTAATTTCATGCATGATAACTCGACTTATATTACGTGACACTGTCACGCATACTCAACATTTAATTCATCAACTTACATCAGCCGTGAACTTTAACATGCAAATCTGGGGCTTCTATGTAAAATCGAATCAGAGGTCAAATTATGTACAGTCTGCCAAGAAACGTTAGTCTAGGCCAAGCTGGAAGCATGTTTTAAATAATAGCAGTGATCAAGGAAATATCTTGTATTGATACCACAGTAAGTTAATTTCGTTGTTTGTTTTCAGATATAAGCTCGAGCCCGAGGCCACGAACTTGCAGAACGTTTAAATTTTATGTTCACTTACACTGAGGTTTGTCCGGAATCGTGTAATTATTGACCTGCTTACGTTCTTTCTAACTCTATAGTTTGTCGTATTTCCGCCGAAAGGAATTGAACAGACCACGCCGAAGAAAAGCCAAAGTTGAATCTTGCGTGCTCCAACCCAAGTCAGGTTTCTTTAATATAAGCTTACATAATACAGCTAAGATGGCTGACCTTCTGCAAACAATGGTTCAGTTTGCGAACGATCACTGGGTTACGCTTTTGGCTGGATTCCTGATTGTCATTTGTTACCGGTATGTAGGATAAATAGAGACAACTGGCAAAACAACCGATTACTTCTTGTATGTTCTCCATTTTGCTAAAGACGTACCAGACAGTCCGGCAAAACTTCGTTATTTCAAACGCAAACGCATATTAAAACAAATGCGCAAATCGAACATTTTACCACACTTAAACATAACCTAAACACCTAATTCATTTTAAACCGTCCGTTGATTTAAGCTGTAAATAATATTTCAGTCGCCATCCAGGCTTTCACATTGTAAATTTGGTAATTAGCATATGGTGTAATGCAGTACAGTAGTATGGTAGAGCCAAGTCACGCACGGGTGACGCCAGATTGTAGTCACGCAAAACTGCGGAATTTTTATTACTTGCCTGAATGACATTGTATTATTTTTGTATGGAGAATTTGGACGTTTATCACTCGCGTTTTAAAGTCAATAAGTAGCGATCATCATCACGAGTTATGGTTCTTTACATTGTTTTTATCTAAGATCTTGTATTGCACCCTTCACTGTGTTCAAGAAACTTGGAATCCCTGGGCCAACACCTGTTCCATTTTTTGGAAACTCGATAAAAAACCAGTTAAATGTAAGTAGTCCATAAAGGTAGGATCGTGCATTTGAACGAAAGAGACGTATGCTGTAGAAGTAAATAATGTATCTTTTTCGACTTTGGAAGAGATTCATTGGCCATAGTTTACCTATCTTTTCATACCACTTGAAGTGGGTTACCTCTATTTTGTATCTTTGCTTGTTTAATCATTTATGGGTCCTAAGCACCAAGAATACTGACACCAAAAAGTAAAAACAAACAAAGCTGTGAATGGGACTCATGCGATTCACAGATTGCTTCTGGAAAAAAATAACAGACCCAGAATTTTGAGGAATTTTCCATAGTATATTTTCCCTCTGCTTTCTAGTAACACTGGGTTTGTAGCGTTTCAGTTACCGACTAGGAGTGTTGTTTTTCCCTGCTGAATAGGACTCTTACCATTAATGTTTACTCTCTGTGATATGTTGTCAGCTTCAACAACATTTTGCTGCTATCCTTTAACATCTTGTATAACTTCATAGCCCAAGTTGAGCGGCTCATAGCCACTTTGATTAGAACTGTTTGTAATTTTGTTTTCTTGTACACAGCCGAACCTTATTCCAAAATGTCAGATGGAATGGTGTAAGAAATATGGAAAAGTCTTTGGGTATGCACTGTGTGTTCTCATACTTAACATTTTAAAAAACACTGAAGATTAAGGATATGATTTTTTTGTTGTTGTTTAGAGTTTATATTTTCCGTGAGCCTTTCCTGATGGTGGCTGATCCAGACATGATCAAAGAGATCCTTGTTAAGGAATTTTCAAAGTTCCACGATCGAAAGGTAAATATAATTGTGGTATTTTAGAATAAAGTACTCTTTGGCTCAAAAGCATGCTGGGTTCTCCACGTAAATGATGACAGAAGCAGGTCTAGAATGTCTATAGCATTTCGTCAAACTGAGATGATCCTTTTTGCTAATGTAATTTATCGCGGGGCAAGCTTCACCTGACTGCACTACCAAGGAAGCTGTAAATACCCAAAGCCATCCGACGTGATGTTTCCAGGTGACGCGATATTTTCAGGCGAAAGTTCTTGATGTAAACTTTCGGCCGAAAATATCGTGTTGCCCGAAACATCGCGTCCTCCCAACTAGCTGCCCCTGGGTCTCCGAGGATGCCCAAAGCACCCCAAGTGTACTTGTGTGAAATTAAACTGGCCTCCATTCTGCGTGTATGCCCGGGAACGTTTGTAGCTAAAGCAGAATTTCTCTTATTGTACCGTGAAATCAACTTTTTGGGACTGTCTATGAAGGCCACGTTCCCTGAAAGGGAAATTGGGGCAATGTTTTTTTAAGATTATGAAAATAATTATTTTCAGAAAGACTGTTCGTGAGGATACTGAGGCAATGCTCATGAGTTTAAAATTCGGACCTTAAAGCCAATGCTAAAATATGTTGTGATATATGCTCAAAGTAACATTGTTCTGTCAAATTTTATCAGAGGTTAGTTGAACACATTGAGTTCTGGAAGCCTTATGACAGAATGTTAACCATTGTGAGTGGTCAGAAGTGGAAGGACATACGTGCCACCTTGTCGCCAACATTCAGTGCGTCTAAAATGAAGCAGGCAAGTAAACTGAAAATTTTAGGTTACTTACCTCTATAAGGTTATTCATTTATCAGTTTAGTAATATTTTTAATCATAATAATTTTCACGGAGAATATAGTGTGCGGATTTGTTTGCAGCCGGTGGTATGGGTCCACAACAAAGACACTAAGTTTAGCATTCGCACAACTATAAAGTAATAAGCCGTTTTATTATTGTGCATAAAATTTCTTTCAGATGATGCCATTTATGAATGAAGCGCTGGACACTCTAATGAACAAAGTGGACAGGATTTCTAAGACAGGAGAGATCGTTGATTTTCACAGGTTGTTACATATAGTCAACAAAAGTTTACTGTGTTTCATTTCGGAAGTTTTATTCATGTAAGACATAAAAGTTGTAGTTTAAACGTTACAACAAAGTCAGAAAGAAGCACTCAGAGGCCTACAATCTAGTTAACTGCGGACTCTAAATCTAGTTAACATGCGGACTCTAAAACTCAAAGCTCAACCGACAAATGTGTTTTTCGCTACCGTCAATCAAATGTTCGGCGACTCCTCCCAGCATCCGACTTCTGCCGAGCACTGTTGTCTGAACTGTTCTCAACGATTATATAACCGCGCGCTCGGCAGTAGTCGGAGGCTGGGAGGAGCCGCCGAACATTTGATCGACGGTAGGGAAAAACGCATTTGTCGCTTGAGCTTTGAGTTTTAGAGTCCGCATGTTATTGAAAGGCGCAGTTTAGTATTTAAATTGTTTCTACATAAGTACCTTAGGTTATCTCACGGCCGTTTTTGATGGATGTCGTAAGCTCAGCTAAAAGTGTTGAGTGTAGCCTAAAAAATGAAAACCACCAAAATCATCATTGGTATAGAACTGAAAAAATTTCTTCTATATGTTAGATTGCAAAATTATGACAATTATGTCCCTGATTCAGCTTGATACTGTATGTACTATTACCGTACTCGAATTCGCAATTAGCAAATCAGAAGCCGTGTCTACCTTCCTGATATCCTGCGATATCAAGTCACTGACTTGATATGGCTAAGATATCATGCTCAGCTGGCTGATTTTGGGTGCGAGTACGGGTTAGGTATAAATATAGAGTTAATTGTTTATACTTCATATCTGATTTTTCTTCTAGGTGGCTTCAGAGTCTTACCATGGAAGTGATTTTGTCAACAGCATTTGGAGTCAAGGCAGAAACACAAACTGTTGAGAAAGATCCCATCACTGAACTAGCAAAAAAGGCTATGGAAATAAACCCTTTAACCGCAATATTTTGTAAGGATTTACTGCTTTGATCCACCGTTGTGTCTGATCACATTGTATTTGATTTTTACCCACCTTATTAAAAGAAACCAGAAACGTGTCCTGAAGTTTGTTGTAATCATGTATTTCAGTTTTGGTGCCATTTGGAGAATACATACTGAAGTATATTCCAGACCCATTTGGCTGGGACAAAATAGGGTCCATTGCAGCAAATATCATCGAGGAAAGGCAGAAGGCAAATGGCAAGAGCAAAGCACATGTAAGTGGTAATCAACAGCAGAAGTGAGTTAGAGTACTGTAAGAGTGTTTTTAATGCAATTTCGCGAATCAATGCTCTTAATAATGGGACTAAGAAAATAGCATCTATATCTTGCTGTCCTTCCAAAGAATCGTTCTGGCGCTTTTTTCAAGATTTGTCACTTAACTCGAAGAAAGCTCTTTCTAACTTAACTTGTTTACGTGTCATCTGAAGTCACATGTTCCGCCTTAATCTACGTCACAGTTCCTTCGGTCGATGTATAGCTTCGAGTGGAAAGTTAAAAAAAGCAGTTTATTTGCAATTATGCAAACTATCTTATTTGCTGTTTTTTTCTTAATTATCAGTAATGTTAACACGAGTTTCACACTGTGCGTGATATTTACATCGCTTACAGCGTAAAGACATGCTGCAACTGATGTTAGATGCTAGAGAAGAAACGGGAGGAGAGAAAATTGACAATAACGATATTCAGGCCCAAAGTCTTGTATTCCTTCTGGCTGGCTATGACACTTCAAGTACCACTCTGGCATTTGCCTGTCACCAGCTCGCCTTGAATACGCATGTCCAAGACAAACTGAGAGACGAGATTGATCGTATGTGGCCTGGAGACGAGGTAGATAGTATTAAATGGTGCTATGGCGCACCTCGTACTTCTTTTCTAAACTGTGAAATTGGGCTTAGGTTGAACACCTCGTAAATCCTACTTGTCCCTCTTGTAACAGTTTCGAAACATACTAATTTTGTCAGGCTATATATTTTCGGCATTCTGTAAAGTAGAATAACATCTCAACGATTCCACGAAAGCCAATTCTACCAAACTCAGTATAGGTAGTAATTAAAGAAAAACTGAGTGAATGAAATGCCTTGAGGAAAGATTACTTTATTGTGGGACGGATATGACCTTATTTATACCACTCTGAGATGATTCATTCCTCACTCCCACGTGCTAATGTTTGCACACTACCTAGTTCAATGGCGATGAAATATGCAAGGGGTGGGGAGACATAATTATTTTTTATTTTCAACAATTTCCATTTTACACGTAGGGGTCGCCGTCGTATGATGTCCTTCACGGGATGGATTACCTTGACATGGTTATTAACGAAACAGTCAGGATGTATCCCCCTGGATTTGTGTAAGTATGCTGGTAATGCAATACGGTGGATCCGTAACCCACCTTAAGGCTTACTGGAGAGTTACTGCAATGCGAACGAATTTAATGCTTTGTAGTGATATTTCCTGTGGCATGCGTCGTCAGATGCATCTACCGTGAGCCAGGCAGACTAAACACCAGTTTATATCTTTATAATTGGCAATCACAGAGTTGCACGAGCTTTGAACTATAACATTTACTTTATCTTAGCTGACCTGTTAATGCTAGATTTATTTTGCTTGTACCTGATTGTGTGCCTTGTCTGATTTAGACTCCAGAGAGATTGCAACGAGACCTGCACCATCAAAGGAGTTACAATTCCAAGTGGAATGCCGGTCATGATTCCATGTTATGCAATTCATCATGACCCAGAGATCTGGCCAGAGCCTGAAAAGTTTGATCCTGAGAGGTGAGAGAAGCCTTGCTGCAACAAAAAGTTGTCAGCTTCAAAATGTACTCCACTTATGCACCTTTTGTTATTTTAGGTGTAAGGTACAATCGACATCACGTTTCATTTCTGCATGCTATTGTTTAATGCCTACATCGTCTTCTTATTTTCCCTGAACAGAGAACAAGATATCACGTCTTTTTTACACTCTCGACGCACTTAAAAATAACTTCGAAACGAGACAAAAAGTGCTAAATCGAGTTAGCTCAATACAAAAGTGTTGACCATGTAAGTCAACACGGGATATCCTTTCTTGGTGGGAGTGACTACCGTGCGCGGAATGTGGAAATAGTTCCATTCGTTTTTAGAGTTCATTAGGGTAAGTCCTCTGGGGCTTCATTTATCCCAACACTCTCAGATATTTTCCTTAGCATAGCGTCGTTGGAGTAAAAACCGGTAACACTGTTTTTCATTTTATTTTTACGAAGTAATAATGGCGTTTGTTGTGGAAATTGGCTGTCTTCTATCCAACCATTCCCTTTTACTTAAATGTGTTCACCCTTAAGTTAGTTACGAAAAGTTCCTTCAAAGAATTTCTCCGTCTTGATAGGTTCACTGAAGCAGAAAAATCAAAGCGTCATCCTTATACATTTTTGCCATTTGGATATGGTCCTCACAACTGTGTCGGCATGAGATTTGCTTTGCTGGAAATTAAACTGACCCTGGTGAGGTTACTGAAGAAATACAAGCTAGAGCGCACTGAGAAAACAGTGGTAAGATTGCCTCATATTTTTTTAGTTGTCTACAGTTTTCTCTGTCTTGGGCAGGGGCTACCCTTCTTAGCTTTCCTAAAGCTAGCTCTATTCTATATTCACTTCAGCCGGTTTCATCCTTTCTTTCTTGTCCTTTTTTGTCCGATTAGATTTTTCTTCCAAATTCTAGTGCAAAGTTTTGTAATATAATTAGACCACTGTATGTTAGCTTGGAACCTTGTTGGGGATTCACCTGGTAGCCTGCTGATGGATTTGGTGGCAAAGTGTCCTGCCGATCAACATCTTTTCTTTGACAGGAAATGTTTCTTTCTTTGGTTGGATCCGGGCTATCCAACGCGCAAACCTAATATTTTACGGCCTAACTTCTGAGAAGCATAATAGAATATTTACCCATTCCTTATTGGTTGTACTGTTCAAAGGATCCAATCGAGATGGCGTTTCCATAACAAAACGTACTGATTATGTGTGGGTTTTGGAGCGGATTTTATAGCGGTTAAACCAGAAACAAAGTATCATTACACCAGCCAATCACAAAGGACACAGACAATCCAATGAACCAATCAAGACTCGAAATAATTACATATATCTGACGCGAAGCGCCGGAAAACGTGTGCAAACGACGGAACCACGATTTGTCGGGGGTTTACTTCTGATTGAATGAAAAAGTTGAGCGAGATTGTTACATTGCGACTACTCTAACCAGGACCGCCCGACAAAATTTTCTACAAATTTAACGAGTAAAAATCGTGGAGGTTAACAATAGTTTTCCAACAAACTATCGATGTAATCAAGCTATACATTACAATGGCAACAGATTTGTGTTCATTTTGATTAGCAACTATTATAAAACTTCTAAAATGCCAGTGGTCAATTTGCAAAGAATTTGCTTAAGTGGCCTTGGTTGGAATAGTCGCACTGTAAGCCAATCGCGTAGCGCAGCGATGCATACCCAATGACGCTTCCACACTCAAATGAAAACTACTAAATTAACATGTTAGCAAAACAATCAATCAAATCTTTATTGATTACAAATGGGAAAAATATACAAAATAGTAGATAACTGAGAAATGTATAATTCAGTATTGCTGTGCATATAATTCAGTTTTCTTTTCCTTTTGCAGGTTCCAGCGGATTTTGTTGCTACTTTTGTTCTCACCTGTTCTCCTGGACAAGTCATGTTAAAGGTTTCACCAAGAGAGTAAAGAAAGATTAATCGTGCACCGTTTTCCACAAGAAGCGAGAAATATTAATCGTCTAGTAAACCACCCTTCTGATCCAAGTAAAAATGGCTTTTAGATGACAATGATACGAGATTTTTTTTCACTTTTCCACTTTTATTTTAACCTTGTGAGGTTCAAAAACGAAAACAATACATATTCTTAATAACACTTAACATTACTAACATCAATAATTTACGTGTGCTGTTATTATAATTTATTAAAATAAAAATAAGACTTCATACAATCAATTAAGTTTCTAATATGCATTTTATATACGACTGTCATCTAGCCTGAAAGTTAAGTTCTGTGTTGTTTTTCATAACTATATATTTCTCAGCTCTAAATTTCACTGTGACGATTTCCTTAAAAGCACTTAGATTAGGAGTTACACCACGTTTCCTACTTATCCAAATATGTATTTTGACAAGTGTAATAAAGTAATTCACGCAATTACGTGAATGGTACTGATAAACATGATGCATGTGCTGAACTTTCTTGTAAGCATACACTTTAAATTCGATTTAGAGCTGGTACACATACTTGAGGCCAGGTTAGGTAAGATTTGAGTCCTAAATTGAATGTTTTTTTAGCATTATTAATTTTATTTCAAGCCAATTAGAATCCAGAATTTCACTAAATAGCCTAATTATTTAAGTATGTATTGCCTGTAAGGCGTATTAGCCAAGGAAAAACAGCAATTCCTAATACATGAAGGATTTGCTACAAGATTAAGTTTGACTCAAGAAAAATAACTTTTAGCTCCTGAATTTATTACCGATAGCCCAAGGCCTGGTAGTTCCTTGATAATTTTTTGGAGGAAATTCAAATTACAGAGGTACTCGGTGAGAGGTGAAATTATTGGGGCTAGCGAGAATCACTTTTAGGTAAGTAGATCACAGTTATGGCTTGCTCAAAGGGTGTGCCCGAAAAATTGGTTTTCATTTCTTTCCACCTTGCTTATACTTACTTTGAGATATGGTGCAAATCATTCCAGCAGGAGAAAACTTCATATAGAAGCGAAGAGTGCTAAATGTATCTTCAAGTTCAACAAAACTCTCCAACTTTACACAAGGACAGTATACTATTTATTTTTGATATTTTCAGGGGAGATATGGTAGAGATTTAGGAACTGAGTATATTTTAACCACTGTATTTCATTTATATCTCACAAAAAAATGCACAGAATTCTTTTTATGTGGGAGACCCCATGTTAACCAATAAAGGATATAATGATTAATTGAAATGTCTTTCTGATTGAGGAGGTAGCAGAGAATAAGAATGTCACCAACAAGCACAGAAGACAGTTCTGTTACATGATAAAATTTCCATTACAATGAAAATGCACATTCTTTTGTCAATATTAAAATCCAGGGTTGGAACACAACTTCTTCCACTTCATATGATTGCAACGTATGCATAAGGGATGACCCTTTAGAATGTCTGAAATATTAGCTACCCTGAAATTGGAATTTCAAAACAAACAGATTTATATGGAAAGAAGTAAATGATCTCGCTTAAAGTCGAAACAGCCCTACATGTATGCATTTTAAGCTCGCTTTCCGAGCGGAGAGGAGTCTGATGAGAATGAGCAAATTCTTTTATGTTGTCGTTTTCAGTTGTGATTCCTGCATGTCAAAACTACATCAAACAAAAATGCCACAAACAGCTTACTTGTTAGCGGTTCAAGCAAATGTTCCAACTAATTTTTCTTAAAACATAGGAAACATTACTTTGCAGAGAAACACTCAATCAAGGCTCTCCAATAACCACATAGGTACCATGCACTTTAATTATGCAATCTCAGCTCATGAGCAGTGCTTGGCCTTTGTAGAATTAATAGCAACATTCTACATTGTCCAAATACAAACACTCCAAAAACGAAGTAGAGTCTAGAATGTAAATTTAACAGAGCTTACAATGATTAAAGGTTGAATGGTTCTTCATTGTTTTATTCAATCAGCACATATTTAGTATACGCTTTTGCTGGCAAGGACAATGCAAATCTGGTTAAGTGAAGCCACTGGACTTTGCTCCCGCACAGCAGATTTCTATAACGAACGTTCTACGAGATTAAAGTGAAGTATGATCATCGCAGTAAATTTTCCAATTTAAGCAACTGGAAAGAAGAAGCCTGAAAAAAAAATCAGGGCTTCAACGGGATTCGAACCCGTGACCTCCGCGATACCGGTGCGATGCTCTACCAACTGAGCTATGAAGCCACACATTGGGAGCGAGGTCAATTAATTGAGTTCATATATTCCCGTGAGTGAAATGATGTGAAGTATATATGAAATAATTCATATTGAACTGCGGTAGTAGATGAAAGTGAAGTATCAGTAAATTTTCCAATTTAAGCAACTGGAAAGAAGAATTATTTCATATATACTTCACGTTCTACGAGATTGCACGCCAGTTTAAGGCGATTGACTTACGTCATCGTCTAACAAAAATAAAAAGCCCTCTAAGAGGACATGTAGTCACTGGATAGTGAATAAATACTATGGTGCAAAAAAAGAGTTGCAGTTTTAGATTTATTGCAAAGTATTGTTTTAAAATTTGCCGGAGTGCTTAACGCATTTTCTCTACATCATTGTGTGCAACGTCATGATGGGAGGAGGCAACCTTATGATGCGACAACACGGGAAGCCCAGCTCGGTAACGGGGGAAACTTTCTTGAGTCTTGTCGTGTCGCCAAAGTCAAAATGCTTAAGATGTGTATTTTTCGTATAGTACGGCGACGTCAATAACTGCAGCTTCATAACAACTTTTCACGAAACCAGTGACTTCCTTCAGACGATGGTGAACAGACGACGCTGAATTTATTTTTCTTCATGTGTATGAAGCAAACATCTCTGATCTGTTAGTATCTAATGAAGAATCCAGAATTTCCGTGTGTAGAAATAATTCGAACGAATTATCCACCTGGTGGCTTTTTGCCAGCAGAGCGTTTTAAAATCCTGTTGAGGAATCCTGACTTTAGGCGAATATTTTAATTTCCATTTCTAATCGAAGCAAGTTTTTATTATAAAACAAACCTTACATCAAGTTCCGGGTAGCATGAAAAAAATGAAATAAACTCCAATGTACATTTTATTTGCTCCATAGATACTTTCAAGGCACGTAACAATCGTATTTCCAATCAAAACCTTTCGGAAACCACTCAAATTCCTGCAAGATTCTTCGAGAACAATATTTTGGCACATTTGGTGAAACCAGTGCCTGGTTATACGAGAAAGAAACATAGACTACTGGGAAAACATTGCGTATACGTACTCACCATGCGTGGGGTCCACACACATGAGGTCTATGAGGAATGTGTCCAATACAAAAAAAAACAAACAAACAAACAAAAAACTAAACAGTCAATTTATTTACTGCATACAATTTAGCCTTATAGCCCTTTTAATTTCACCGTTACCTTTTCTCATTTATATTACAATGTAGCCCAATGTGGATGCGATGCAACTGTGGACTGAAACTGCAAAACCGTCTGAAATTTGCTTAGCATATTGGGATATTTCAATTATTAACAACATCCAAATAAATAACTGTGGAGTTCCGCTTTTACGCTTGGCTAAGCCAATATATTAAGTTTAAATCCCCGGATAAATTTCCCCCAAAATCGCCCACAACATACCTTATAGTTTATATCTTTTGTCGCCCAAACAAAACCAAATGGGCTTGCTCGCCTACTTCTCTTTATCGAATCCTATTTTCTCGCTTCTTTCCAGGCAACCTCGTCCCCAGTGCCTTCTCGAAGTCGATTTTTACTAACATACATACGTGACTTTATTTTGTCTCGAATTTATAGTCTAGATAAGAAGCTAATATCAAAGGAGTTACGGTCGCAGTTCCGGTCGTGATTCCAAATTATGCAATTCATCATGACCCAGAGATCTGGTCAGAGCCTGAAAAGTTTGATCCAGAGAGGTGAGAGAAGCTTTGCTACAACAAAAAGTTGTTAGCTTTCTACTGTGCTTCAGTTACGTACCTTTTGTTATTTGAGCAGTTAAGGTACAATCGACATCACGTTTCATTACTGCTATTGTTGTAATGTTCACATTGTTTTGCACTTTTTTTTTCGAGAAGAACGAGACATCACGTCTTTTATACACTCTAAACGCACTTTAAAATAACTTCGAAATAATATAAAAATTGTTCGCGGTAGTTCGATATCTATTTCGCTCTTCGAGCCTCGTCAGCCGTCCGTCATATTAACACTGTCAAATTGTTGATGTAAAAAGGTGTTGACTTCATGTAAGACACCGCGAGATATCCTTTCTTGGTGTGAGTGCGTGGCCATATGTGACTACCATGTGCAATACATGGAAATAGTTCCGTTCGTTCTTACAGTTTATTTGTGAACCTTCTGGAGCTTAGTTTATCTTAACACTTTCAGTTATTTCCCCCAGCATAGCGTCGTTGGTGTAAAAACCAGCGAGGCACTGTTTTCATTTTAAGTTTAAGAAGTAACAATTTGTTGTAGAAACTGGCTGTCTTCTACCCAGCCGGCCTCTTTTCCTTGCACGTATTCACCCTTCAATTAGCTACGGAAAGTTCCTTCAAAAGAATTGCTTCGCTAAAGCAGAAAGAGCGAAGCGTCATCCTTATACATTTTTGCCATTTGGACATGGTCCTCGCAGCTGTGTCGGAATGAATTTGCTTTGCTGGAAATTACACTGACCCTGGTGAGATTACTGAAGAAATACAAGCTAGAGCGCGCTGAGAAAACAGCGGTAAGATGGCGTATTTTTTGTTGTTGTTTACTTAGCCCTTTTCAATATTCCCTTCCTGAGCAGGGCTACTCTTGTTGCGTTTCCTAAAGCTACATGTAGCTCTATTCTATTTTGACTTCAGCTAGATTCGCCCAACCGTCACCTTTCTTTCTTGTCCTTTTTCGTATAAAGTTTTTCATCTGAATTCCGGTGCAAAACTTTGTCATATAATTAGACCAACGCTGTATGTAAGGTTGCAGACTTGTTGTGTACCCTAACTTGTAGGGGGCCGACGGATATGAAAAACAAATGTAGGTTGTATAACTAAGAAATATGAGTTTTATATCCGTGTGCAGCAACCAAAGTAGCAGAACTTTCGTGTTAACTTCGGATTTAATATTTGTAGGAAGGCGTAACTAAGAAACAAAAGTTGTGACTTTAAACTTTGCATAGACCAGCTTTAAACCCAACTGTTCTATAGGTTGCAGAATGAAGAATTGTATTGTTCAGCTTCACGATCTCATTAAGTATCAAAACTGTGTCTATATTCCTCTTGGGATCATTTAAACAATGGTGGATCCCAAAATAATTGAATTATCTTTTCCTTTTGCAGGTTCCAGTGGATGTTGTTGCTACCAGTTTTGTTCTCACCTGTTCTCCAGGACAAATCATGCTAAAGGTTTCACCAAGAGAGTAAAGAAAGATTAACTGTGTACCGTTTTCCACAAGAAGCGAGAAATTATTCATCTCTAAGATTAAACGGCATTTCACTGGGGCCTTAGGCACAAACCTGATATAAGATGTAAAGGAAAGTGTTATTCTGATTAATAATTCATCAATTTTAAGCAAGGGAAATCATGACCATGACGGTGGTTGGATATCTAATCTCAATTAGCAAAGATTTTTACGATTTTACTTCTCCCTTTTCTCCTTAGTTTTAGTTTCGGTTGAGGAGATATATCAAACAGTCAAGACATTGTTTGATCACATTTCCAAACACCTCAAATTTCGTCAAAAATACTCCGCTGCGCGTCGTATTTTCAACTTTCTTCAAGGTGTTTGGAAATACGGTCAAACATGGTCTTTCGTGTTTGATATGTTACTTGAAAACAAAGAATACTTTGTACGAGTTTGTAGAATGTGTCACAAGAACAAGAGTCCCAATAAAGAGTCCCACTAGCGCATAAGCATAAGCATAAGGGCAGCTGAACAGACGCATAAACATAAGCACAAGGGGAGCAAACATGGGGTTCTTCTTATACTTGTCCTTATGTGGCAGTGAGGACGCAGGTGACACAAGCATAAGCACATGGCAGTCAATCAATCATGGCTCACTTTGACCCATATTAAGACTTCTACGAAGGCCTCAAAAACCAACATGGCGGACTGAAGAGGGTTGGTATCCATTCTCGTTCCCATAGCTACGCGTTTATCTGACAACAATGAGCTGGTATCGAGAGTCTCGATATTCTGCGCATCCTAACTGCGCACGAACCTCACTCATAGATCAAGTGTGCGCGTTAAGGAAGAAATACGAGCAAGCACTTAGTACTTAGTACCGGTTGTATTAACTTTACCGGCAGTTTTCTCTCTTAAATGGCCGGTGACCGAGTGACCCCCTCTCAATTTTCATAGATCACTTCCTTTACTAATTTTCCCCATTTAAACAAAAAGCCAGATAAAATCTCTTCGTGAGAAGTTACAAATGTTTTGTTTTTTCTGCTCTCGTATACGACCGAAGTTTTCTTCAAACGTGAACGGGCAAGACTAATATGTATTCTTTTTCAAGGCCTATCCTGTCACAAGGAACGAAATCAGCTGCAAAAGTTTACTTAATAGACTTAGTTGTGTTGAACAGACTAGAGAGTACGTTTAGCTGATCTAAAGTTCACTAATGCAGCTTCTTTTGTTACTGATAGTTGTACGCTAAGATCGTCGAAGGATAGCGAAAGCTTCTAAGAACGCATGGTCAATGCGCCTTATCTCGAAAACGAGCACGATGAACCCCCATTTTTTGGGTCTTTTTGGCAAAAGCTGATCTTTACCCTACTACATGGCAAGTTTAAAAAAAAACTGCACGTGAGAACATTTTGGGCGCGAAGGACGTTCGCGCGAAAATTTTCCAGTCGATAGATTTTTTTTAATTTCTACTGCGGTCAGATGAGTTACTTGTGTCAGAAATGCAAAAAAAATTGGGGGTCACCGACTTCATTTCAGAGATATAGCGTGTGGAAAACTACCCTGATTTTGAAAAAATTGGCGCATGTAATTCAGCATGATCTCCAGGGGTTCGTAGTTAAAAATTTCGAAGGTGAGTCAACGGAGGCAGACGATCTTAGTCATATTTTGTAAAAGTGGGTCTATTGCGTAAATAATTCCAAATGTTACCAACGTTTCCACAAGACTTAACCCTTCAAGAGGCATTTGAAACCGTCGTACAGATAAACGAAGAGCTAAAAAGAACGGAATTCGATGATGCATTTTGCAAAAAATTCAAACTTCGAATCGATAGATTTTCTTCATTTTTTCGCTAAACGTAGAAAATCGGTAGAGAAAATGATCCATTAAAAGAAAAATAGAGGTCACCGAACGTCCAAGATCTTTAAATCCAGGCAAAGCTATAGCAATGGCCATCTGCCCTATCATTTTTTATTTTATTACTTAGCGCGCGCACTCATGCATGGCGTGGCTTGTGAATTTGCGTGCGCAATAAGGATGCGCAGGAACAATTAGCGTGAACGTCCTTAAATGGAAGTTTTGATCTCGTTTTTATTTTTTTAAAGAAGCGTGCACACTGGTGCACGTTTCATGCTCGTTGAAATTACTCGATATTGGTACAACCGGCATAATGTGTCATTTACGATATCGAGCTATAGGTTTTGTTTTGATGCGTTAGCCACGTTTTACTGGTGTCTGAACCCAAAGTGTGCATGAAATTAAAAGCCTGCAGCATCCTTGTAAGAATTTTTTCAGTATTATATTTCCATTTTACGGTAAAAAATAAATTTCGCACGTTTTCAAGCTCAATTATCTTAAAACCTTATCACACGAGGATTGATACTAATACACACAAAAAATGAAGTGAAATCAAATGGCCACTGAGACAAAATGAACTCGAAACTTATCACCTTCAAGAATGCAGAATATTGTCAAACAAAGTTCTGATAGGGGAAATAAATGACACATTTTACTGAACTAAAAATACTTGGGGACCCTTGGCATGATGAATGGTTATTCACGTTTTTTACTTGAATGAACGCTTATTATATTAACCATGTTTGTTTATCCTTAAGATAAGTCGCCTCGAATGACAAAATGTCTACATCCGCATACTGTTCTGCTGTGAACCCATTCTGGACAATAACTTCAAGAGTTAATTTGTATCTTGCTAAAAAACGGCTATTTACTCTGCACATTTTGAAGGTTCGATTTTTGACTTCCTTTTAAATTATTCATCTTATATAATTTTCTAAACAGCACTTAAAAGTCTTTCCACCACTCCAATGCGTGACTGGCCACGTGAACGGGAAGTAAGAACAAGAAAAGTAGCATGAGATAAGCACAATATCGCTCGATAATTAGACCGTCAGCGTTACGCATGCGTCAATTCGGTGACTCAGCAGTTTGCGGTTACCACTTTGGATACATTTCGCTTTCTTCTCCAAAACGTTCACACCTCGGTATCCCTTGCACCTGCGACAAAATGTCGAATCGAACCAAAGCGTCGGAGCAACTTGACGAATTTGCAAAGAACCAGAAGGTAGGGGGAGTTTCATCCTGCTAGACGTCAATTTTGAAATCTGAGATTGTTTTTGTTTATTATTTTTTCCTTTATTCTTATTCCCGACACTAGTTATGTACACATTTGACGACTATTGTTTAGCTAAACACACTTTCTCGCGCAAAGTTTACAGGACCACAATTTTAGGTTTGGCGTTTCAAATCGTATTCGAATGATTATTGAGCTAACGTTATCGAAAGGATTTAAAATACCCACAACGCAAAATTGCTCTTGTGTGAAAGGCGCACAACAAACTACGTCATTTTGTTGTTCTTAGTGTCATTCTTCTTACGCGATAAAATAAGAGTATCTTTGGTCGCTAAATGTTCTGCCATCCAACAAGCAATGAAAGAAAATTTGATGAGCGATAATTTGCTTGGAACGAAAGGTGAAATTTCCAGATAGAGTCATTTTCTGTCTGTATTACGGAGAATAACAATTAATCGTATGCACGCCTTGTTGTTTTGTAACTGCTCGTGAAAAAAAAAATCGGGAAGCGCGTGTGGAATATATTTTAATCGTTGTCAAGATTTTATTCGCTACTTCGGGTATGAAAGGTTTCAAGTACTTGTTCATAATTATTTTATTACAAATTTGATATAAATTTGTCTCGTTCAAGCAACACTTCTTGATGAAACACTTCCCACGCAGTTATATAACTTATATGACGCAAGCCCCTGAATTTCTTGGTTAGTCACGCAACATTACAAATCAACGTCTAGTAAAGTAGTTATATACAGAAATGGTTATTTTACCTCTCAAGTGTATCTCTTTTAACAAGAGGCAAAATGCACAAACGCAAGAATTCATCTAATTCCAACCGTCAATACAAAATTGCGCAACTTAAAAATACGATTTGATATTGTGTTATATTAAAATGAGACGGCGCGTAAAATTACAAACCCGGATTACAAATATGAATATTGACCTGCCCACTGGGCCAAAAGTGTTATTTAGCGTGTCCTTGTCAGATTTTAAGGCTGTTGTTAGCCAGGTTCAGTTGAGAATGATTACAGAGCTCATTACAGCTATCTGGGAGGCCAAGAGGTTCAGTTTACAAACCTTTCCAGTGCCAATATTAAGCTCTTGGAGTAAGCACGATATACTAGAGTAATGCAGTGGAATTTACACTTGAAAATCCAACGTTTCCGTTTTTAAAAGGGGAAAAAGCTTATTTCTGGCGCGTGAGAATATTGGTTTCGTAAGTCTTCACGAAATCTTATTGAACACCAAAGAATGTGAAAATTTGTTGCTCTGTGACGTCACAAGGAAATACAGAAGCCAATATCAGGTTGATTGTTTAAAAAACTAGGAAAGATGGTGTGAATTAAAAACATACCTATCCTTAAGCTATTATGACCTAGTTAAGAAGACAAGGGGTACGAATGAAGAAAAAAAACTGTGTGATTCTTATTTTGAGTTGCAAAAAATATTTTTCTCAGCAACTTGAAGCCAAAAGCCCTTGGAAAAAAATTTCCATTTAATTATATGGTGCTGCATCGGCTTTGTTTTGTTGATGACGCACATCCCTCTGGCTATGAATACCTGAGCAATATCACCTCTGCATTGATTTAGAGAAATGAATACGTCTGAGACATCGTATATTGACAGACAGAAATCTTTTATCCGGTGGAAAAGATTGATAAAGATACATATTTGTATTATATTCCCATTCTGTGAGAATTGTTCTACAACTTCCCTTCACAATGGAATGAATAGTTTGTAGAAACAATGATTGTTTCCCTGTGTCACTTTTATTTATGGTACCCGGGAACAATGCTCTAGAGCCACAAGAAGGGGGCACTTTTACACTTTTACACTTTTCTTGCATTAAAAGGAAAACTAAAGCGAACATTCCTTTTCAAAAGTCGGATGAGTCCTTTGATTGCAGAATGCAGAGAAAATCAAAAGAGCGTGACCGCCAAGATAATTGACTGAAATGAAATTTGTACTTCATCATTCACGGTTGGCACATAAAAATGAAAAGTTTGTCTAATGGCTACTGAGCATTCGCATGTCTACATCATTTACATTTTTAATATGGCAGACTTCTTTGTATTTATATTTACGTAGCGGAAATTAGGTCATACTTGCCTTTTTTACGGATCGTGGGGGATGATGACATTTAAGGTTCTTGAAGTTGAAATACAGAAAAAAATTTAAGGCAAAAAAGGTGTAAAAATTCATCAGTGAAACTGTTTTTTGTGGGTAGGCGACAACTAAGGGAAAGTAAGTAACAGGTGTCACGGGTATCAGCCATAACTGCGGGTCACACTTCACAAACTTGGTATCGTTTTTTACAGGCCACGTTTGCTTCACTCCGATCCAGCGTGTTAAGAAAGCCGTAAGAAGAGAGAGTTCAAGTGGCGTATATTTGTTAAAAATAAATAAAAACCTTCTAGACCTTGATGTCAGCTCTGAGTCTCATATCATCCGTGACAACACAAATATAGCACAGGCCGTATTTAGGGATAAACAATATGACGTATCTGGTGTTAACCAATCATCTGGCTTTCAGTAAATATCGATCCCTTATTTCGTCTTACGAATTCTACGGAGTGCGAGGTTGACGAAAGAGCTTTAGGGAATTGTCTTCTTTGTAGACGCACGATGGCGAACAGAACAGAAGCATCAGAACAGCTGAGCAAGTATTCTGAGGCAAAAGAGGTTTGTAGAACGCTTTTTAATCTGTCGGGATGGTGCCAGCATCGTTTGCTAGCGCGCGTCGGTGGGTATATACGCGCTTAACGTGAGTTTGCGTTCAGCCCGATTTCGACGAGTGTGTACTGCTTAAGGCAGAAAAACACCAACTTGCGCATGGCAAACATTCTTTTCTGCATCGACAAGCGAGATGTATCACGGTCGCCATGGGATGTTGCGAATTTCGTGAATTTTCTCGGAGGAATATATGAACTGTCGACATAAGAACAGTTGCGCAAGTTGTTGCTCAAGATGGTTTGAAGTACGGTAACAACCTGACGGTAACACAAAAACGTTCAGTTTGTTTCGAGTAAGACTAGCCAATCGGTTTTATTAACGAGGATAAGGTTATTTCACAACTTCGTCCACCGACGACGAAACGATTCAATTAAAACACTCTTGTTTTTCATACGCCTGCAGGTTTTTTCGTGCGGGAGGGGATTGGGGGGCGGGAAACTGGGAGTAAAGGAGGCGGGAACTGGGATTCCGAAGATGACGGGAGCTTAGGGGAATAGGGGGAAGTTTTGGAAGATTGTGCAGTATTGTACCAAAAGGTGGGAACCACTTTGGAACTGGCGGAAACCGGGAGTGAAATCGTAAAATGTACCTTCTCCTCACCCTTCCTCCTCACCGCCCCCCCCCCCCCCCTCCCCCGCACCCCCGCCCTTTGGTGTCAAGCCGTTGCTTCGCAGTGCAATTGGATCAGTAGAGGTTCAAGGAGTTGAAGAGGTCTTTCTCTTACCATGCGAATGATTTAAACACGAGAGCGAATTTGTGATTGCCTTTCAAGAATGTCATCCAATACAGCATGCATGCAGCCTGTGTCTCGGTTTGATATAATAGGTTATCATATTTACATGTACTTCAGTTTCTGTCAACAAGCGAGGGTCCGTGTTTAATACCTAGTGCTGGAATGTTTTGCAAAAGTCGCTCTTCGTAAAAGAGATTTTTTGTTAAGATTTTCTATACCAAATATTCAATCACTGATTAAGAAATTATGTTCGTGACTTGCAGATCTGTTTACAACATGCGAGCACGTTCTAATTTACATGCAAACAAGAGACGAGTAGGCTAGTGTTAATATGATTATATGTTAATCACAGATATCAATTTAGCCCGAGCAAAATGCGATGAATTTTCTCTAAGTAACCATTACGTACTTTTTTCAGCCCTTCAGGTGGTTCTCGTGAGATACTGTGAGATACTGTGTGCAAAACGTGAACTACCGTATAAAATGTATTGAAAGCGAAGAAGAACGAAGAACTGACCAGCGATCCAAAACGTTCAAAGACATCATGTAACTGGCTAACAGCGCAACACGCACTCTTGGACAACGATGCATAAAAGAGTGTAAATTAAATGTTTTTAGTTAAAGGGAAAGGGAGACAACTTGAAAATTTTTATTATGTTGTAGCGGACCACGTTTATTAAACAGCCGTATAAACCATCTTAGATAATATTATTTGTTCTTATTAACTCCCAGAAACTGTGCTGAGTCATAATATTTCACCCTCGGAGAATTAAAACACAAGACATGTTTCAAGAAGTACTGAATTGCGAAAGAGTGTATAAAAGGTCTTAAAAACGTCAATCACGAACCGTAACTTAGAACAGTTATTTACACCCCAGTACATGTGGCTACTTGTAATGAACCAGTTTCACGATGTCCCGAAATACCAACAGCTTTGTATTTTTCAAATAAACAAAAGATTACCTCCATAGATCAATGTTTCAGGCCGAACTTAGTAAATATGCGAAGTTCGATAAGAATCCGTCACAAACTCACGAAAACATCAGACCCCAAAATTGCCAATTTTCACAAAAAGCATGCCGGAGGCGGGGGGGGGGGGGGGGGGGGGCAAGCGTTACAATAAATTGTGGTTAGGTAACGTCAGAAAAATCCCAAGCAAAAAAGCCATGCACGCTATAGCGGGCAAAATCAGTGGAGATTTTCACAGCTGTTCGTTGGGATGTAAATTTGCGCAATCTAACTTTTTATTTTCCAAACAAGGAAGTTGCTATAAATTGTGTTTCTCGTTGGAGGAAAAACATGGAAAACTCCACGATTGATTGTTCTCTCATCAAACGTTTTTTGGCTTAAATGATGCGAAGTTGAGATACATTGTTGCTGCAGGGTGATCTTTTGTCGTCCCAAGGAAGCTGATACATAAGTGCGTAGAGTGGCTTTTGACCGAAACAGATCCAGTCTTCAGACATTCAGATCAGTGATCAACGGAAATCGATATTTCTGCACGTTAATAAAACGATGTATGAAAAGCTACAGAAATAATACCCACTAAGAAGAAGTGTGTTGTTTTGTTTGCTGAGGAAATTTGGATGCCTTGATTACCACTGCTTGAAAGGTTAACTTGTTGTAATCGAGTCTAATCTCAATTAAATTCTGATACGTGGAAATGAAGTCGGGGTTTTTCTTTTTCTTTTTTCTAACAAGAAACCTGATGTCCTCACCACTGGAACTGGGTGTCCCATCGACACAAAGACGGCCACCATGACAGCTGGACCCAGGGGGCCCATCCTGCTACAGGACGCCCAGTTTCTGGATGAGATGAGTCATTTTGACAGGGAAAGAATCCCAGAGAGAGTGGTGCATGCCAAGGGAGGTGGAGCATTTGGATACTTTGAGGTCACTCATGACATCACCAAGTATTGCAAGGCCAAGATCTTCGAAAAAATTGGAAAGACGACCCCTTGCGTGGTTCGGTTCTCTACTGTTGGTCAGTGTGCTTGGGTTTATTGTACAAAAAACCCTGTTATCCATAGTTATCCATATCTAAAGAGTAGCTGAATTCCTCTCGTAACAAATTCCCTCAGATTTTAGTGTGTTTGTTTGTATCTGGACTACTTGATACAGCTTATTTCTTCTTTTCAACTATGTCATATTAATGTTTGGCTAGATACACGACCCCATAAGCAAACCTGTTGCCTAAAACAAGATCGTGTTCCAATAAAGGATTATTATGGTTGTTGCTCAGATCATTATCTTGTTAAACATTCATTAAGGAAAACAGTCAATATCTGGATGGTACTTCAACATATTTTTGGCTTCAGATTCAAAGAGGTTTCTGCTTTAATCTTTAGGTGGCGAGTCTGGTAGTGCTGACACTGCCCGTGACCCACGTGGCTTTGCCATAAAGTTCTATACTGATGAAGGAAACTGGGATCTTGTTGGAAACAACACTCCTATCTTCTTTATCAGGGACCCAATCTTCGTAAGTACACAAGTGTTTGGTTGTCTTGAAAGCTAGAGCATTTCATAATATTTTTCACAACATTTTTGGCTCTATAACATTGGTTTGGTGTTTCTTTCTGATACTCAGTTTCCCAGCTTCATTCACACTCAGAAGAGGAATCCTGTGACTCATTTAAAAGTAAGTTAACGTTGTCACAGCATTCTGTAATAATATTAAGAATATACCATGTTTTCCAAGAGCACATGACAGAAATATATTGCAGAAAGAACTCAAAGAACCGAAATCAATCCACTAAAAGCCTTTCGTTGTGCTAGGATCCTGACATGTTCTGGGATTTCATCACACTGCGTCCTGAGACCACCCATCAAGTGTGCTTCTTGTTCAGTGATCGTGGAATTCCTGACGGTTATCAGCACATGAATGGATATGGAAGTCACACCTTTAAAATGGTGAATGCCAAGGGAGAGGCTGTCTACTGCAAGTTCCATCTCAAGGTATAAGGCAATTTGTTTCATGCACTGACTTAAGCTAAATACAATCTTGATTGCAATCGCCTTGGACAATACTTAAATTGTCCATTAATGTGTCAAAAAATAGTAGAAGTAAGATTAATCGACCTTTCGATGTATTCAACGTCATTGTTCGTTGAGTGTCCAGAATAAAGTTTAATCCTGCAGCTCATCCTGGCTTCCAAGAAACCATTTCATTAATTTAACATGCAGTATCCTCAGTATACCTTTACTGAGCTAAAAGGTATGTAGTTATAAGGTTTTAAATGCCTTCATCATTTTAAACGTATTTGAAATATCATTCGCAGACCGATGAAGGAATAAAAAACCTGCCCGCAGACAAAGCAGAAAGGCTGGCAGGTTCTGATCCAGACTACAACAACAGGATGCTGTACAATGCCATTGCTAATAAAAAACCAGTAAGTTTACCAGTGTTTATATACATCTGAAATTAAGATAATTTTGTTGTTGTTATTGTTGTTGTTGTTGTTTTCATTTACAAGAACGCTTTTCGTTCGTCCTTTTCAGCCGTCTTGGACTATGTACATCCAGGTCATGACGTTTGAACAGGCTGAAAAGTTCCGCTGGAATCCATTTGATTTGACCAAGGTAACATTGCGATTTAAGAGAACGTAGAAAACGTCTTCTCTTCTACCGTATTACATCGTACGTGGTTTTCGGCACCTTGAAGCTCGAGGAGGAGCTGTGAAGACCTAAGCCTTTTCCATTTTTTATTTCCCTTTTCATGAAAACATTGCCCAATAATTTTATGCACATTCAACTTCTGTGTGTGATGTAGATATTTTCAATTTTGCTAAAGGTCTAATAGGTCTTTACACAGAGCTTCGTCGTTAATTGACTTTTACCTAAATAAAGCGACTATTTGTGGGTTGGAATAATGTTTCTCTTGTTTCATTAATTACAGATCTGGCCACATTCTGATTATCCGCTGATACAAGTTGGAAAGATGGTACTTGACGAAAACCCGTCCAACTATTTTGCACAGATTGAGCAGAGCGCTTTTAACCCTGCGGCAATGGTTCCTGGAATTGAGCCATCTCCAGATAAGATGCTTCAGGTTAACATAGCGCTTTCCTGCTATTCCCTTTCTCGTCATCATCATTAATCACTCCATTTTGTTAGTATTTGAACGTCATACCGTCCAATTTATTTCATCTCAGGGTCGACTCTTCTCGTACCATGACACTCACCTTCACCGACTGGGAACCAACTACCTACAGCTGCCTGTGAATTGTCCTTACAAGACCAGAGTCTCCAACTACCAGAGGGATGGACCACAGACCTTTGATAACCAAGGTAAGTTACATTGTTTATCAATTTTTATTTGCATGAAAGGGTTAGTAAGAAAGCAGCTTTAATACACCTTTCTTGCAAGTGATAGTTATCTATGTGAACGCCACTATGGTCATTTCGAAGACCACCATACTACATGTAACAAAATAAACGGTACGGCTGATCTCAAAATTTGTGCGAAAGTCTTACATTTAATGATTTTATTCTGAACTCTTTTCAGATGGCTGTCCTAACTACTACCCCAACAGCTTCAGTGGACCCAAAGACGACATGAAGTATTCAGCGCACAAATTCCAGGTAAAAAAATGCCCACCAATAGGTACCAATGTTTGCACTTTTGAGCCCTAATCACCGCCTCTTTTTATCTTCTTTCCTGATACTTTGGCGTTCAATTTATTTACATACAAGTTGTTAATTGGTATGATTAGGGTATGCTATTTCATTGGTATCTCAGGTTTTATTCATTGAATTTCTGTTGTACTTCTGTAGGTATCTGGCGATTGCCAGCGCTACGAGTCGGGCGATGAAGATAACTTCTCTCAGGTGTGATAATCGCTATGGTTACTTAGTTCTTTTCTTCTAAGAGTAGAGAATAAAATAAAAACTGACCCTTTTATTTCTGAATTGCACATAAAAGCAAAAGTCAGAAAAGAAGAACGACCTCAAGTACTGATGTACAAAACGTTTGTTTCAACGTTTTTTAAGCCAGTGTTAAACTCAGTTTTTAATATTATCATGAGTCCTGATTATAGTTATAGTTTTAGTAGTTTTCGTATAAGAAATATTGAAGATAACAGTGGTCACCTAGAGGAGGATAATGTATCCATTGTATTAAGACGCATGGCACCTAAATAGCATAGGTTTTGCCAGCCAAGCAGTCACACCATGGTCAGTGACAGACAAGAATGGCTCAGTAAAACAAAGCGTCGCAAATTGCTATAAAGGAGACTTAATAACCTAAGGATGGATAAAAAACCTGTAGCTTTGTATTACATGGAATACGGCAGAACTAATGTCAGTCACTGCGACACCTGTAGTGTCTATTCCAAAATACTGAGCTCTTGCTTATCTGAAAGATTTCTGCAGTGCACATTCAGTTATTTAAGTTTTGCTGAACTGTTTGACTTTATAAGCTTACACTGAATCCTCAGGTCACCCTTTTCTGGGACAAAGTATTGGATAAAGACGCCAAAGAGCGGTTGGTGAGCAGCATTGCAGGCCATCTGAAGGACGCCAAGGAGTTCATACAGAAACGAGCTGTAAGTATTCATCTATGAAAAACAAACCACAAATTTTCTTCCTAAGACGGCTTCGACCGAAAACACAACTTCTCGGAAACTCTGTCGAGCATTGGACACTCTAAAGGAAGACATGTGAAAGTTTAAAAGGGCAGCAACGAAGAAACAGAGAAATTCTTTCCGGTACTTTTTCTCCACTTTTTAACCAGCAATAATACTGTATCCCACGTTTTACTAAAACAGAAAATATGGTGTATGATTTACTGGTTTTGCTGCATTTTTCTCACCAGTGCAGGAGAAAATTGAGACTTTTAAAAATTTTTCATCTTCACTTGAGTACTTGCATGAGCAATTAACGGATGAACAAATACTTAAGTCATTTATATCTTTGTTTTTCAGGTGGATAATTTTGCCAAAGTGCATCCTGACTTTGGTAACCGCTTGAACACAAAATTGATGGAGTACAGAAACGTAAGCATCAGTTTTAGTAGAAAGCAACAACCAGACAAACAGACAGACAAGCAAACAAACATTTCTCCTTTTTTCTGTTCAAAATAGAGTGTTTTAAATGACATTACGGCAGCCTTATTGGCGCCTCAAAAGAAGGAAACGGCGGCCATGTTGATGTCCCAAACCATCTTCTTTTCTCGTGTACTTTCTTTTGTTCCAATAAATATTTACATGACTGCTGGCTGCGTGAGTGGAAACGTTCTATAGATATTAACTGGTTTACAGGGTGACAGTTAGTCTTGAATTTCTTCTACCTTTTTTTGGTAATTTGTAAGATTAAATGTAGTATAATTGGTTTGAATCCAGGAGTGGTAGTTTTAAAAAGATCTGCTGTTGGTGACTGACGTTTCGTAAAAGTTATCTTCAGAGGCAAGTAAGAGGTTTTTGTCAGTCGATGGCGTTACGAATCCGGTCCGTTAAAACTCACATTTAGCCATGATTTTACCATTACCATTGCACAGCCGTGTAGGTTGATGATGTTCAGAAATGAGATTGTTGACATCGCCCCTTTTTGTCTCTCGTTTGCTGTGTTCAGTCATTCTTCTGCTAACAGTACGGTAGTATTTACCGCCAGTCTCCTACATTGGCGAGACTGATTAACTAGCCAGAGTATTTTAAACAACTTTACACTCAAGTTTTATAGCCAGTGGCTCAACTGACCACTCAGTGTCAACGGACCAGACTGATGACACCAGCGACTGTCAAACACATCTAACTGGACTGTGATAATGACTTCCGCTCAGATTAGCGAAACGTCTGTCCACAAACAACTGTTATTTGGAGAACTACCCTCACACAGACGATCACACCAGAAGGACTTGTCGGGTTACAGAAGTTTTGGTTTCTCACCATTGTTATTTTTATTGCTTCCACAGTAAATCTCCACAGACGCTCCATGACTGTTGAAGGTACTTTCAACAACTGCCTGCATTTCGATCAGTTATATTTAGTCCAAAAGGACAAGTTTTAGCTGTGGAGTAATACACTGATCAAGCAACGATTATAGAAAAACTAAAGTTTGAGAATAATGTAAAGACTAATAAGTAAAGTTGACACAGAGTCTGCTCTGCGAGGAGCATCAGTTTGTTTAAGTTTGTCACGATTTTCAAATACGTTTTTGTCTTAGGTTATTGCAAGAGACCACGATCTCTTGTTGTTAAACTTCATGGGTGCATGTACCGAGGCACGTAATAGATAGATGAGCTCAAGTTATTCAATAAAGATTCAGTTTGATTGATTTTGTTCCTGATTCTTGAAACAGCTAAATATAATCTCTTCCATGGGTTGACACCGACACAAGAAATTACCACGTTGACTGAGGATGCTTTTCTTTGGAAGGATCCCAATCAGGATCAATGATCCAGGGTCACTCGGATCATCGGTCATCCAAGAAACCAACGACTCCTTGTCCAGAATGGATTCGTCGTTTGATGCCCCATGATCCAAATCTAAAATATATATATACATATATCCTGATCCGGAACATCCCAAAGGAACGCACCCTGAGAAAGCACATAACAAACGCGTGCGATAATCTTTAGCCTTTCGATTTGACTTAGGGACAAGGTCTTTGCAATTTAGTTTCAAGTCAGTAGAACTCGATAATATCATCATCTACGCTATTCGGAATCTAGCCTATGCAGGTCAAAATCAAACCCTGCGCAGCTCCGTGTCAGCAAGTGTCCAGCCCCTTTAAGTCCAAAACGACCTATTTTATACGGACTATGCACATAACCAACGCGTGCGATAATCTTTAGCCTGTATATTTAACTTAAGGACAAGTTCTTTGCAATTTAGTTTCAAGTCCCTGCAGGTCGAAAATATCGTCTACGCTATTCGGAATCAAGCCTGTGTAGCTGAAAATCAAAGTCTGCGCAGCTCGGTGTCAGCTAGTGTCCAGCCCCTCCATGCGCAAATCGAACTACAGTAGAACCCCGGTAACTCGAACTCTGAAGGGAAACGAAAAACAGTTCGAGTTAGCGGGGGTTCGAGTTATCGGGGTCGATTGCATATCCAACTTGCCATGTTAATAATTGATATTTCACTGATTTTTCAGCACTTCAGTATACAGTACTGAGTGCAAATAAAACTTATCGCGTCAGAAATGCCTGTGTACCTTTCATAACGTTCTGCGTTGTAGTACTGTTTCATCCGGTATGGCTCACAAGATCGAGCGATGACTGTCAAATATGTGAACGGTCGGTTGCAATTGCACTAGTTAAAATCAAATTGCTGTGGTGCTAGTTTTGAGTGTTTTTACCGATTACATGACAACAAAAGATAATGAGATGACATCCGTGGTGAGTTACATGAACCAGAATTCGAGTTATCGGGGAAGACTTTGATCAAGGGAAACGAAACTGATTTAGTTCGAGTTAGCGGGGAATTCGAGTTATCCGAGTTCGAGTTAACCGAGTTAAAATGACTGAAAAGTGGGGTCAAATCCAAGGGAAATGAGACTTGGTTCGAGTTAGCGGGGGAGTTCGAGTTATCCGAGTTCGAGTTATCGGGGTTCTACTGTATATTTTACTGACTATGCCCATAACCAACCCGTGCGATAATCTCTAGTCTGTCGATTTAACTTAAGGACAAGGTTTTAACAAGTTAAGTTTCAAGTCCCTTGAACTTGAAAATAGAGCACCATCCATACAAGCCGTGACCTTTGCACCTTTGTTGCAAACGTTGTATATAACTGTAAAAATGGTTCGCTCGCGTCCAACACATAACTCCAGTGAGTGAATGCATTATTAAAGCCAAGTACTTCTCCAAACATATCAAGCTGACCGTTGCTCACATCTATGCACCCACAGTAGATGCAGATGAAGAAGTGAAGGATGAGCTGTACCTGAAAATACAGGGGGTACTGGATAACAGAAACATGCATGACATGCTTCTTGTCATTGGAGACATGAACGCCAAAGTCGGAGACTACAACCGAAATTATGAAAGGATAATGGGCAAGCTTGGGCTGGGAGAAAGGAACGATAATGGGGATAGAATGTGCAGATTATGTGACATGAACGAAATAGTCATGACAGGAACACCGTTTCCTCACAAGAACTTGCATAAGGAGACGTGGGTAGCTCCAGATCGAGCGACCAGAATCACATAGACCACATACTAGTCAATAAACGATTCAGGAATTCAGTGAAGGACACCAGAGTATACAGGTCTGAGGACATCGGAAGCGATCATTATCTTGTCTGCTCGAGAATCAAACTGAGACTGAGAAAGCAACCGAACAAGCCTCGGAGTGTTAGAGGTAAATACGATACAGTCAAGTTGAAGAATGAAGACAATCGGAGAACGTATACCATCACTTTGAGAAACAGATACCAAGTGCTAGAAGATGAAGGGCCAGAAGTGGCAGAAAATGAAGAGGCAGAGCGCAACTGTCAAATGATGGAGAAGGCGTACACAGAAGCAGCAGAAGCAGTCTTAGGTAGAGCAAGAAAGAGGAAACCATGGATCAGCGAAGAATCCTAGGACCTGGTGAAGAAGACCCTATATGGACTAACAAAGACAATCGGCAATGAAAGACATAGGCAGAACACAGCAGTACTGGATAAAAACGGAAACCTTGTAAATGGAGAAGAAGAAGTACAGCTAAGATGGACAGAACACGTCAAGGAAGTGCTTGACAGAAAAGAATAACAAGTTCAATAACTGTTGATAATGAGAGCGAATTCAATGAGATGATAGCAGATATTTCACTACTGAACCTACACAAAGCGAAGTTGAAGTAGCAATTCGACGGTTACAAAATGGGAAAGAACCAGAAATTGATTCCATCACGGCAGAACTAGTGAAAGCAGACATGGAGCTCTCAACAAATAGGATACATCAACTGTTGAAGAAGACATGGGAGCATGCGAAGATCCCAGTAAGCTAAAATAGAGGGTTTTTCATCAGAGTAGACCTCATGCAAAGAAAAGAAACTTTAAAGAATAGAAGAACTGGCGGAGCATAACCCTTCTGTCCATCGTAGGGAAAGTATTGGCGAGGATTCTCATAGACAGGATAAGATCCGGAATTGACTGTCTGCTGAGAAAGAAGGAGCAAGCAGCGGGAACAATCGAGCAAATTCTCATATTGTGGAATATCAGTGAAAAGGTTAACGAATGGCAAGCGACAGTTTATCTGAACTTCATAGATTTTGATTCTATTCACAGCGAAAGCCTATGGATCATCATGAAGAAGTATGGTATACTAGGGAGGATCGTGAGAATGACAAAAACCTATGAAAATTTCCAGTGTGCGGTAGAAGATCAAGACAGAACGTGTGCTCGGTTTGATGTTAGAACTGGTGTCAAGCAAGGATGTAACATATCGGAACTTTTATTCCTGATCGTCATACATAGACTGGGTAATGAGAAGAACAGTTGGCCATGGAGAGAGAGAGAGCGGGATCAGCTGCAGGTTCACAACGAAACTTGATGACCTAAACTTGCTGATGATGTAGCACTGCTGTCCTCCACAGAGTGCAGATCCAGGAAAAAACAGCAAGATTACAGGAGGAGGCAGGAGGGGTGGGACCTAAGAACAATAGCCAAAGACCAAGGTAATGAGGATTAATGTAAAGAACCATGGCAAGATCAAAGGGGATGGACAAGACATCGAACACGTACACGAGTTCACATACTTGGGTGCAACGGTCTGCAAGGAAGTAGGAGGTATAAAAGATCTGAAGAACAGAATCTCGAAAGCCAGAATTGACTTTCGTCCGTCTTAAGAAGATCTGGAGGTCCATCTACATCTCAAAAAGACCAAAGGTGCGATTGGTCTTCGTATGGCCTTCACTCTTTTAAGTATTTTGCTTGCAAAACTTGGAACTCTCTACCTTAGAACTTTAGAATGGAACCTAATTTAACTGCTTTTAAACGTCTCATAAAAACAGTCTCCTTTCAGGTATAATTGCTGATTACTACACTAATTGTTTATTTTATATATTGCAGCCAAACATAATTGTTAGTAGTAGTACTTTTTGTTTTTATATTTGCAATGTTTATTTTCATCGAAGATATTATCTCTTTAGAAACCTCTAAATTCGAGTCAAAATAAAGTTATGTATGTATGCATGTCAATCACTGAGAAATCAAAACAAAGAGAACTATTACCTTCACGGCAAGAAACAAAAGCGTGTGTAATCTAACGCGATGTCTAGTCAGGAGAAGCGCAGATTTGACCTACAAAGTATTGTTACAACGGTTCCCTACTTGGTTATGAAAGTACCTTACTGTTACAAAAGATCCTTAGTCGCGTTACAAAAGTTCCCTTTTTATTACAATAGTTCCCTAGTTTCATAACAAAAGTTCCCTTTCTACCGGCTCTCACTCTCCATCTCTCCCTTGTTTGGGGAAGACCCTAGGCTATACGTCCCTTCCAATCTTCATTTCCCTTCCTCCCTAACCCTAAGCTCCTTGACATGCCCTGCTCTTTGGTCTCCGCGGTTAAATAACAATTTATTTCTTATTTTTTATTTATAACCCAGGTCTCTACTAGGAATTAATAAAACACGTACAATAACATGTAACATAATAAAGAGACTTTGTCTAATGACAAATAATGGCTACCTTATGCAATGTATGCGTGCCACACGGTGTCAAATTCTTTGTTTCACTCAAGTGACTTCATTTACCTGTTTTGCATTGCTTTACAAAGTACTGTGCTTCTCCAGCAGGAAATAACTGGATTAAGAAAAGAGTTTAATATGATAAAAGACCTTTCTAAAGTAGATGGCAATAACCTATCTAACATTTTCTTGTCAGCTGGTAAAATTATGGATAATAATGCAGACAGTAATCCAAGTATATAACACATAAATACTCCACCTATAAAAATACCGGTTGTTTTCCAAACTTTCTTTTCTTCAAGAAACTTTGCAGTGATCTCTCGGAAAGGTTGGGCAGATTTAATCTGAGTCAAGTGACGACGACAAACAAAATAAACCGATCCATGACAGTAAATAATCACTAATAAACTAATGGCTGACAAGGTTTCAAATAACCTCGTAGATTCTACTAGTTCAGGTGAAACCCTATTAATGACGTTAAATGTTACTGCAATAAGCCAGCTACATGCCACTGCTACTGTTATGCGGAATTTGGTCACGATCGTGTGATATCGCAACGAACATTTCATCGCTACAAAACGATCTGCAGTAATAAGAACCAAATGAAAAACTGATGCAAGGCAAACGACGACAATGACATTTGGTGTTATGCTATATAATGTACCATACACGGAAAGCAATCCACCTGCCAAGCGAGAAATCTCTGTTGCGATGAACGCTGGTTGGGAAGTCAATCCCATCGCCAAATCTGTTCCTGCCAAACTGGCCAGCAAAATGTTACTCCTAGTTTGAAGCCTTCGTTTGGTCTTGATCGCCATAATAAGAAGTGCGTTCAGAAGGATAACCAGAGGGCATGCTATCAAAAGTATGACGATGGCCAGTACTTTAATCAAGTCGCCTATAAGGGCATAGTCCACATCAGGGGCAGTAGAATTTGAAACAGAGATGTTCCGAAGAGCAGTCAGTGGCATTCATTTCAGTGCTCCCTTCTCCGGAATGTAGGGACGTGAGTTGACTAGTATGATCACTGCTTGTGGACATGCGCTGGTTGCTGGTTGATCCTGATTTGATATCTGGCTTGGCAATACTGTGCGATGGAGGTTATCCACGGGAACGTTGTTCGGTCTCTTACCTATGGTGACGAACAACAGTGATAAGCAAACCCGTCGGCCCATACGCTTTAGTTGTCTTAAGATGAAAATCAGTTTCTAATCTTGATTTTATTTTAGGTATATTGTCACTGCAGCGATTACAAAACGGACAAACAGGGATCCACACAATCTTACATCTATTAACAAAAACTTCAAGGCGCTTTCGCCACCTGACAGAATTCTCACCGGAGCTTATGAAATCCGGGATTTGATCTTTACAAATATGAACAATTTAATCAGAACTCAGGACGTTTTGTACTTGTATGATGAGAGCTGGACACCTGATGTCATTTCTGTTAATACTGCCACCTTAAGCACTTCTGATTGGTTGGAGGTAGATCAATTTATCCCAAATTGTATGGATAGCTGAAAAATTAAATTTAAGTTGTATCGGCCGCATTTGAGCAACGGACTTACTTCTTGGTATGAAAGCGAACATATCTATGATAAAACTTCCAGGTTTGTCATTTAAGACAAACAAGACGCTACTTATGGGAAGCAGCAGTAAACAAAAAACACGAAGAAAACAACTGAAACTTGGCTTCGCTTACACTTCAGCTGATCTGATATAAGCTTGTATTTACGGTTGCCGTATTATTTAAGGGAAATCGGTCTTCCTTTGGACGGATGAATTGTATATATGCATTGATACAGTCCGATCTGTTCACGCATACAATTAATTTCTAAATGTTTCTCAAACAGACCGGTTTCCTTTACTAATTCCTTGGTAACCTGTCCAAATTTGACACCCGTTATTAGCTTTGCAATACAGTGAAACCTCTATTAAGCGGACCCCCAAATAATTTTCGCGAAAAGCGAAACGCTATGTTTCAAAATTGAATCAGGATTAAACAAACGAACAAGCAAGCATATGGTTCGATATTGAATGAATTTTTTCTGTCCTTAGACATCGCATATAACTTTCTTTCATTCCTAATAACCAAATTCTATCACACTCAGCGGTGTTAAAAGCATCGATTTTTGCCCTCTCGTCCGATGCGCTGGAGCAAGGCCAAAGTAGTACTAAAAAAAACATTTTTTTTCACGACAATCTAATTCATGTGGATGTTAAGTTTAAATGGTATCTGGGGGGTCTCGTTTGACTCTGTAAAGCTAATAAGGGATAACTGTACTAAGGGAATTATTCTATACTTCAGCGTGAATTCAATTACGTTCATTCATCGATGAGAGGAATGGCATTTTAACTACAGTGCAAACCTTATTGAAACAGAAAGCATCCGTTCAGTAAGGAAACAATTCCTGAAAGTAATTTTACAGAGGAATTAATTTAAGTCCCTCGACAGATCACAAGTTTTGCTAATAACTAACGAATCACCCTACCAATAACGCCACGATACTGCGAAAGTGTTTTAATTCTAGTCAGGGATATCTGGTTGCCTTCTGTTCTGACAATTTCTGATAGTTATTTCTATCATTTTCAGTGTCAAATATTATTGAACTTGAACGATGTATCCATATATGATGTGCAATGAACGACTACAACATACTGAAGTAAAACCAATTTTATACATACTTCACAGAAACAATGTTGCCGAACTCTGTTGTAAGCTCTGCAAAATTGGAAAGTTCTACTGCTTTAAAAGCTTTGATTTACATAGATTACATTTTAGATAATGTTATGGCTGTTAAATGTACAATTGAATCATTTGCATATTACATTATAACAACTTAATTAAAACCTGCTAAATCAATAACATAAAAATGCTCCACTTTGCCGACTGTTGCCAGTCACCACTCACACTCCCTTCCTTCTCTTGTCTTGATCGCTTTTGCTTGTTCGTTTGTTAAATTCTGATACAATTTTGAAACATACAGTGTTTTGGTTTTCGCGAAAATTCTTTCATATATTGCAAAACAAATAACGGGCGTCAAATTTGTACAGGTTGCCAAGGAATAAGTAAAATATGCGTGAACAGATGGGACGTTTTAATAATTTCCACCGGAGTGCCTGGAAATCGGTCTGTTTGAGAAATAATTAGAAACCGGACTTTTCAGTAATTGCCACGAGTGGAAATTAGAAAAAGGCCGATCTGTTCACGCATACAATTGATCTGTCAAAGCATACAATTAAAGCACCCAAAAAAGACCGATTTCCTTTTAATAATACGGCAACCGTAAATACAAGTGTAAGTCAGAGAAACAGAGGCGAGTTTCGGTTACTTTCGTGTTTTTGTTTACTGCTGCTACTCGCGAAAAGCTTATCCTTGGGCTGAAACGGCAAACCTGAAAGTTTTATCTGAGACATGTTCGCTTTCATTACCAAGAAGCGAGTCTTTTGCTCAAATGCGGCAGATACAACTAAAATTCAATTCATTCTGCTTTCGATACAATTTGGGATAAACTGATCTCCCTCCAACCAATCAGAAGCGAGTATTTACGGTAGCAGTATTAACAGAAATAACATCAGGTGTGCAGCTGTCATCACACAACTACATTAGTGTAATTCTGTGTTTTAGTAGCGTAACAACGTCCTGAGTTCTGAGTAAATTGTTAATATTTCTAAAGATCAAACCTGACCTTTATGAGCTCCGGTGAGATTTCTCTCGGTGGTGAAAGCTCCTTTAATTTTTTGTTTATAAATTTTAAATTGTATGGGTGCCTGTTTGTCCGGTTTTTAATCACTACATTGACAGTACACCTAAATTGAAATCAGGATTAAGAAAAGTTTTCATCTCATGACTACAAAGGCATATGGGCCGATGGGTTTGCTTATCACTGTTGTTCGTCCCCATAGCGTTCCCGTGCATAACCTCCATTGCGCAGTATTGCCAAGCCAGAGTCAATTCAGGATCAACCAGCAACCAGCGCATGTCCACAAGCAGTAATCATATTAGTCAACTCACGTCCCCACATTCCGGAGAAGGGAGCACTGAAATGAATGCCAACGACTGCTCTTCGGAACATCTCTGTTTCAATTCCACTGCCCCTGATGTGGACTATGCCCTTATAGGCGACTTGATTAAAGTACTGGCCATCGTCACACTTTTGATAGCATGTCCCCTGGTTATCCTTCTGAACGCACTCGTTATTATGGCGATCAAGACCAAACGAAGGCTTCAAACTAGGGGTAACATTTTGCTGGCCAGTTTGGCAGGAACAGATTTGGCGATGGGACTGACTTCTCAGCCAGCGTTCATGGCAGTGGAGATTTTCCGGCTGGCAGGTGGATCGCTTTCGGTGTATGGTACTTTATTTATCGTGGTGCAAAGTGCCAGGATCGTCCTTTGTCTTGCATCGCTTTTTCATTTGGTTCTTATCAGTGCAGATCGTTTTGTGGCGATGAAATATTCGTTGCGATATCACACGATCGTGACCAAATTCCGCGTAACACTAGCAGTGGCATGTAGCTGGCTTATTGCAGTTATATTTACCGTCATTAATAAGGTTTCACCAGAACTAGTAGAATCTACGAGGTTATTTGAAACCTTGTCAGCCATTAGTTTGTTAGTGATTATTTACTGCCATTTATCGGTTTATTTTGTTTGTCGTCGTCATTTGATTCAGATTAAATCTGCCCAACCTTCCCAAGAGGTCACTGCAAACTTTTTTGAAGAAAAGAAAGCTTGGAAAACAACCGGTATTGTTTTAGGTGGAGTATTTATGTGTTATATGCTTGGATTTCTTTCTGCATTATTATCTATTATTTTACCAGCTAACAAGAAAATGTTAGAGAGGTTATTGCCATCTATTTTACATAGGTCCTTTATCATGTTAAACTCTTTTCTTAATCCAGTTATTTACTGCTGGAGAAGCACAGTAATTCGTAAAGCAATGCTGCAACTTTTAAAGAAATCAAGGTAACTGATACCACTTGAGTGAAATAAAGAACTTGACACCGTGTGGCACTCGTACATTGCTTAAGGTAGACATTTGTAGACAAATTCTCCTTATTATATTACGTGTTAATGTACTTGTTTTATTGATTCCTTGTTGAGCCTGGGTTACACATAAAAAGAAGAAATAAATTGGGTGATATTCACAGAGAACATTTCCTGAGAACAGGGCATGTCAGGGAGAGTGTAGCTTTAGGCGACAGAGTGTAGCAAAGAATAGAGGTGGGGGGGGGGGGGGGGTGGTGTGGGTTAGGAAGTGAAGAGTAGGCTGAGGTCTTCCCCAAACAAGAGAGAGAGATAGTTTGTAGCTGAACTATTCGTCCACTGTTTCCACGGGACATGGAATTGGAATTTAGAAGTGTTGGGTTTTGTGGAGGGTGTGAGACTTGTGAACCCGGAAGAGAACCCTCACAGCAAGAACGAGAATGAAAAAGAAAGTCAACAAATATAACGCCAGAAACATTGCTTGCTGTTGGTGTGGTAGCTTGCGTGCCTTTAGGACCACCGGGAGCTGTGCCAGCTATGCCAGCGGGGGCTTTCATACCTCCGGCAGGTTCAACCATGCTGGACAGGTCTAGGGTAAGGTGCCAGACGAACTTAGACATCCTGGACCTCCAGGTTGAGGGTTGGGTGTAGGGCTGACAACCGCAGCCGTAAGAAACTAAATTGTACAGAAATTTACTCCAGAAACCAAAGCTGTGGCAGCAGAACAACGAAATCCACGCAATTGAACTAATGACGGGTGTTGGCCATACTCATCTGGGAACCGGAATCGCGAGAGCCGAGGTTCAGTCACCAACGGAAAAGGTTCAATGTTAGAGTTGGCCTGTGGAATCTACGCACCATGCATACGATGCATCAAACCTGCAAGCTGGCGTAAGTCGCAAAGGAGATAGACAACTGCAGAATGGACATCCTCGGGATAAGTGAAGCAAGATGGAGAGGATCAGGAATAGTGAAGGAAAGATTTAGACACACGGTGATACACTCTGGGCGATAGGACAACCAACACGCAGAGGACGGGGCGATCATCACGTCAGACAAAACAGCGAAGGCATTGATGGAGCAGAAGCAACTGTGGAAAAGACTTATCATGGCTAGATTCAACCCCAAGTGCACCAAGCTCACTTTCACCACGTTCTACGCACCCAAAGAAGATGCTGAGGAAGCCAAGAAAGATGTCTCGTACGACCATCCACAGCAAGTCATTCCAGAGGTATCATCGCATATGCTGTGTGTGATTGGATAATGATTTCATCGCCCGCGTTGGGAAGGACAATGAAGGCCGTAACAAGATCAACGGACACAGACTCTGCGACTTGTGCGAGGAGAATACCTTGGCCTTTGGAGGAACTCTTATTCTGGTAATGGCTCTATGCGCCGAAGAGCGAGACGAGGATTTTGTGAGTGAGTGAGTAAGGGTCAAATGAATTTTGGTTGGAATTTAACATACGCAGGGATATATTTCCCCAGACGAGATTTGTGTTTTTGTTCTTTGTGATGAAGAGATTGTTTCAGAGAAGATTCTTGGTCATTACAATCATGTGATCAGACGTAACTCATCTGAAAACGTGATTTTCAATAAAAGATCTTATGGGTTGTGAGCGCCACATCGCCACATCACCATAGCGCTTGAGTCTTGCGCTACGATTTTGAAATCTACTCGTAATCTTCTGGGCGCTTCTTCTTCTGGAAGTGATTGGTTGAGAGGGAATGAAAACCTGCCAAAGTGTGCTCATGATCATCGTCGCTATCCTTGTCCCATGGTATCCAATTGGAGTAGCCGCGTACGAGCTGAGCAGATCGGGAGGAAAAAAATACACACATCTGATGTTGATCCTCGCTTCCCCCTTCTACCTCTGGCTTCTTCGTATGACTCTGGAACCACTAGTGGCTAGCATATCATACGTCGGATGGACAATAGTGTTTGGGTTTTGCACCTATGGAACTGGGGTCCGATATGCATTACGAGAGAAATTTGCAATCAATTGGTACATACATATATATACCTCATACATAGTATATTTAAAAGCAGGTAGGCAAGACAAAAGTCCTGATGTGAACCTGCACTAACTAAGCTAATGACCTTGATTTACAATGAATGAACTATGGATAAAAATATAGAAATTTACATCAATAGTGAAATGTCTCAAAATAAGTCCAATAAATAAAAGGAACGCTACAGTGTTACACCTGGGATCAAAACATAGTGCTTAAGACAAGCAAGTGAAGGCAGGTTCCATAGTGCCATCACTATCCTGCGTGAATCACGTCACAATATTACACATTCTATCACGTGTAACGTAACAAAAGGTCTTGTTTAATCCAGCAGCTCTTTCAGCTCTCTGGTGAATTGAAGAATTTCGATCACAGTTGGAAATCCCAGGTCTGTTTTGATAGAGCTGTAAAAGAATTCTGGGCTCTAGAAAAAAGAATAAGAAATAAGCAAATTCGTTTTCTCCAAAAATTTCTTTTAACCGACTCGCCGCCCCGTCACTCCGTCTACTACCTCCCACTTAAACCTCTTTGACTTAAATTTTTTTAATTGCCACTAAACCAGGTCACAAGATTTGGTTCATTTAGCATTTGTATGCAAGAAGACAACCTATTCTAGCAATGCACATAGAGCGTTACAACCGTTACGGAGGGCTAAAATTGACTAACCTCTTTTCGTAGTTCGTTGAGCATGTGCAACAAAGGTCCGTCTAGCTTTCCTCGAACAATGTTGTCACCTCTTAGAAAAAGAGATATGATAAGAATGAGCTTTTCCAATACAGTTTACTCCCATAATTTGCCAATTTTTTTTTCAGATTCTAACAAGCTGGGTGGTAAGGGAATAGCATATGATAGTGCTTGTTTACTCAAGTCTGTGGTAAAGTTTTACGTTTGTCACTCACACTGCAAATCCAATATCCTTCAGCCATTTTGCCACGTCTTCTTTCTTCCATTGCAAAACCTTTTCGTTTGTAGCCGCCTGGGGTGGAGCAGTCCCTAATGATTGAGCTTGAGAAGCAGCTGGATGAAAATTACAAATCACATATAACGTAGGTGTACAAACCACTATAAACAAATTACATATTGCCACAAACAAAAGGATACTGAAATAGAAAAGAGAGTGATACATATGGGATGCATACCGACTCTTGCCTTTGATATTTCTTTCATCAGTTGTTGGATTCCAATGCTTGGATCTTTTCTGAAGTCCATCCACAGTTTAGAGCCCAGAATAATCCCCAACCAGCCGTCAGGACGGTAACTGGGTTCCATCATCAGTGGAATCACGCGTTTCCTTCTCTGATAAGCGTATTCGGCCTCTACACATTAATAAACGTGGCAAAAATCGAAAAACAAAAAAAAACAACAGTAAAACCTCGTAAAGCGACCGTCTGTAGTAACTTTGTACAGTAATTTAGCCATCTACGTGAAAATCATGTTCTTCAAGGAAGACAGCTACCTGAGCTGAACATCTCTCTACCACGGTCATCTCTATACGGCAGACTAACTCCTCTCTAAGCTGTGAACACCTCTCTCTTAGCTGAATATACCTCTTTAGGCTGAGCTCTTTGCTAGCCAGTGACCTCTAAAATGGAACTTTCTCCACAGTGGACACTCCTAGCTACCTCTAAGATGAAAATTTCTCTAGGGTGGACACCACTAACGTAGACGCAGCTCTTTACTGTAGGACACTTTCTAAGCTTAGGCAGATACCTCGTTAACATGGAACCCCTTTGTAGCGAACACACCTCTAAAAGAGACTCTCTAAGGTGAAAAACTCTCAACAGTGGACAAAACCTCTCTAAGATGGACAACTCTCAAAGACAGGCATTTCTTCTAAATGAAAATCTCCTTACAGTGGACACACTAAGATGGAAATCTCTCTTAGTTTCTTCTTCATGGAAGTCAATCAGCACCGTTTCGTGCTCCAGAGAGATTTCTCTGTACAGTGGAACCCCGTTAATACGGACACCAAGGGGACATGCCAAAATGTCCGTATTAACGGGGTGTCCGTATTAACCGGGGTCCTCGGAAAAAAGTCAGGGACACGTGTTTTATCGCTACAAACACTAAGGCCGACACTTGTACAGCAACAAAACGTTTTAATTGTACTGTAAATTACAAATCATTAACTGTATCACTCTCGGTGAAATTTTGCCTTTGCAACCAGAGCCGGGAAATGGTGAGGACAAAAACGCAGTCGCCTTGCTAAAGGAAAGTCGAGTTATCGGCCACATTCCATATCACCTAGCAAACATCAAAAACCGTACTGGTATAGTCACCCATTTTATTTCGAAGCCTACTAATCGAGGATCAGTTGAAGTATGTGGAAAAGCAGTTAATCGGGGTGGAGGCCTTGGTATGGAAATACCGTGTGTTTATAGTTTTGATGGTCCTAGGAAGCACGTGGATTTACTTGAACAATTAATAGACGTTGGCAACAACCCAGCAATACGAACGGAGGCCGATGCTGATAGTGGCAAGCATAAGACGTCAAAGAGGAAGAAGGCTACAAGCAAGGAGTGTAGCAAAAGACCAAGAAAGTGAAACTTTTGTGTAAGCGTATCAGGCAGAAAACTTTATATGAGGACTGCAGACTGGGTAATGCACCGGAAGAAAGAACTGGTCAAATGCGTCATGCTATTTTGCCACTGTTTCATTTAGTAATGAAACTGTATTAACCCGCCGAAATCTGTCATAATTTGACCAGGGTACAAAATCTCTAATTAGCACATAATCATGACAATGACAATAGACAATGCACAGATACAAACAGTGTCCGTAAAGCGGGCTTGACGATGTATAAGAGTTTGTCGCTCGGGACACAGAAAAGTGTCCGTTGTCCGTATTAACGGGTGTCCGTAATAAGCGGGTTAATTTTAGAAAAAATATATGAGCTTTTCGTCGGGGAAAACGAAACTGTCCGTAATATCGGGGTGTCCGTATTAAGCGGGTGTCCGTAGAGCGGGGTTCCACTGTACTTCTCAATGATTGGTACAACTTGGAAATATTCAGTGTTCAGAAATCGGATTTATCTGGTGAATTAGTCCATTTACGTTTGGCATTTCTTTGCAGCTTAGCCATTGGCATTTCAAACATTTTTGTACGATAAAGCAAAAGAAGTATCAGTCATTCATTTTCATTGCAGATCACTAAAACTCGTACTAATCGTATTATAAACTAATAGACTAATTTCGATATGATATAGTAAAACTCAGCCTAACACAGACCTCAGTACGAGGCTCTGGGGAATAAAACCCTCAAACTTTATTGTTTTAGGCCGAATTTTAATATATCGAAATTGGTCTATTGTACTATTATAATTGTATCAAGTCATCGTTAAAGTCCATACCCGATCTACAGTTGGGACTGTTCTGGTATTTGCGTGACACTGCCAAAAGTAACACAGAAGATTTCTCCACAGCTCGCGCCATTGTTTCCAGAATAGACCCCTCCATCTGCTCCACGTCCATCCACACGGTGAAACCTTGAGCCTCCAGTTCCTGTTTCACTTGGAGCATTGTTTGCTGAGTGTCCCACTGGTAGCTTATCATCACGTGTTCTTCAGAATCTAGGAAAAACATTTTTCAACTCTTAACTCAACGGTAACATATCCAATTGCTCCATTTCTTCCCGATGTGGGGGTTTATAGGATCATTTTTTTTAATAAGCTCATTCCATTAACACAAATTTTACAATACTACCATGTATTTCATTTTGGAAAACAGTCCTAAGAAAATAAGCGCACTGACTGGTTAAAAATCGTGTTTCTATAACTCTATAGAAACACATAACTAGCACGAGCTGTTGACATAATGATGGCGCGAGCAAAGAGAATTTACATTTTGATGATCAAAGTAAACAAGCTCTTTTCTTTTTTTCGTTGTGGTGTTTTCTAAAAGAAATAGAAAACATGTTCTCCGTGTTTCTATCGAGTTATAGAAACACTCATGAAAGTTTGGGAGAACTAGAAAAAGCTGTGGAAACACTCGCCTGCGGCTCTTGTTCCCACAACTATATTCGCAAAAGGGATATAACTCGCTTAATGGACACCGGCTGTAAGGGCTGCATCCTATGCTGCACATAATGCCCTTCAAGTCATTTATTTTTTTTATTGTATTAATAATGGTATTAATATAGTTTTTTAGCAGTGTCCCCTAATTAGTATGGTGTATTATTTCCAGGTTATAAGGTTTTTGATACTTTAACAAAGATCTCACTCACTCACTCACACAGCATTTCTCGTTCTCCCAAACTTCCACTCGTGTTTCTATAACTCGGTAGAAACACGGTATATGTTTTCTATTTCTTAAATAATACTGCCATGTGTTTCATGCTGTGATCCGGGATTAGCTCGAGACTCTCTAGGCCTCCTGGCCAATGAGCAGACTGAACGTTTACCTCATCTAACCCTCCGTCCCCACATATCCACCCCAGCCACTTCCTGACGTTCCACAAACGGAGGTCAAATATTAAATGAGTTCAGAACGGTTTTTTTTCCAGTTCTTAACTTTCTCCAATGCTTTGTCGACTCGCTATGTCAACGTGCTGTAAGAAATGTCTATGTACCTGAGGTGCCAGAGTGTTCTTTCTTCCCTTCTATTTCCCACATCACTCCAGACGCCGCTTGCTGTATTTCCTTGTTATCTGACGTCTGCAAACTTTGCAGCAGTGCCATGGTATCGTGATCAGATTTAATCATATCCTTGTTCGCCTCGTCAAAAGATAACATGTATAATGCTTTCAAGGCCGCTATTCTCTTCTCCTCGTGTTCATCTGGACCTTTCAGCATGGAAACTAACATGTTAATACCGCCGTGTTGGCCGATCTGGAAACAAAATGTTACACTGATTAGAATCGTGCAGCATGGTAGGATACATTCAAGTAAAACGTACAGAACTCTACATCAGCAAAGCCTCAGAATGAAGTATTACTTTATTATAGTGTCAATAAAACACAGAACAGCGCAGAATGGGAAATAAGTTGAAGAACGCGTTGACGTGTGATAGTTCTCTGACACTAATTCTGAAGCTTAAGCTGAATTATCCAATTTAGAATTGAATCGCTCTAACACTTGCAAGATGGCCAATTAGCAACACTTCGGTCGATTTTATCAGCAGTTACAACAATCTGAAAACAATCTGTGACGATCCCGTGCCTGGCACGTTACCTTTACCTTCGGAGCTAACCCTACCCCGAGGAGAGCATTTGAGCACCAAAATAGGTGCACATGGGTTGCAAGAGCGCCGAGTGTATCCTTGACACATGCATATCATACCATTCTCTTATTTCCATCGTTTGTGGCCACATGCATCAGTCCACAAGCTATTTCCGCCGCCGAGAATCCAAGACTGCGCCGGTCAGCGGAATGATTTGCTTTGTCCAGCAGCTTTAGGATGTCTTTGATTGGTTCTGCAAAAGGTCAATTCTGATCTGTCAGTCTACATAACCTTAAAAAACCTTACAAGAGGTTTTCATATTATCAGATGAACGTATCATCCAAGTTGAGGTATAACATATTACAAAGCGTTTCGATGCGACCAAGACAAGACAAGATGAGACAGGGTGGGAAGATAAACTACTGCTGAAGTTTTTCCTCCCGTAGACGAAAAGAAGAAGGGCACCCACACCAAAAAAACCTTTAACAAGGTTGTGCTCTTTATTAACGATCTTTCATGATCGCTTACCTTCACTCGCCATTATGAGATGATTGTTTTTCTCGTCCACTAAGTAAGCAAGGGCAAGGAGTGCAGTCATTCTATACACAGGGAACTTTGTTCTAAAGAAGCCCAGCAGCGTTTCTACAGCGCTACTGTTGTCAAAGTGCTTCTTGTTGTTGACTCGTTTGGAGAGGTTGTGAAGCACTCCTAAAACCTCGAACAGCAAGCTGCCTCGTCTTGAAAATTTGTTGTCTTTGTCTTCAGTACTCGATAGAGAATCCTGCAAAACACACGAATTGAGTTTCAGTAACAGCCCTGCAACAAAAAATCCTTTTTAAGGCCGGGATAAGAGAAGTGAGAGGGCAGAAATAAGAACTCGTGGGAGTACATGAAAAACTACCACAACGTTTCGTTGACATCAGCTGCGCCACCAAACACTTGTTCAAAAACAAAGAGGACATTTCAAGGACAATTTTGAAGCCGATGATTGAAACGTCCGATATTTTTTCCTTAACCAATCATAATTACCCGTAGAGGTGTGGCACCTGACCAAGTTTGATCAATAGTCCGATAAATTAATTGAAGGGTGCATTCTGTAACTTCCAATTTATTGGTCACAATATCACGAACCTATTCTTCCGAAAACAAAAGTACGTACGATGCGTAGTCATTCCTCGGGGACGACTCCCATATAAAAATAACAGTGGCGCTCATCGTACCTCTTATGGGTTAAAAACGCGGTTTTCGTACCTCTTAGAGTTAAAAACGCGGTTTTCGTACCTCTTAGAGTTCTTAGCCTCAAAAGGTCCACAGCGGAAGCTTTTGCGGCACCTTTTAGGGTATTGAGCCAAAAAAAAAAAAAAAGATATAGAGGATATTACACGGTGGCGAGAAGATATGAATTTTATGTTCTTGCCACGAGAACATAAAATTCATATCTTCGTGCCAACGTTTAATGTTCTTTTTATTATATGGAGAAACCAATTCAACAAAAGCAAAAGGCGGGAATCGTGCCGTCATTGAACGATACGACACTCACAAAGGTGACATACGGAAAATACGCCACTCGGGTCCCGGATGAAGTGGAGTATGGAATCTACGAGTGGTTTAGTTGCCAGTAAAACACTCTTCTCCATATAATAAGACAGGAGATGTGCTATAAAAGAATTGGTACCTCTTAGGGGAGAAAAAATTCAAGCCACGCCCACAAAACAGAATCTTGGTACCTCTTCAAAATTTCCGACGAACACCGCCGTCTTTTTTAGATGGGAGTCCCCTTCCGTGAGTCATTCATACCTTTTGTTCATCAAATTCAGGTAAACCCTTCTTCAGTTGCTCTGATAGCTCTAAATACTCCTTGACCAGTCCTGCATTCCCGCAGACCTCACAAAAGGCATCGTGAAGATCGGTAAAATTTAAAATTGCTATCGATGTTGTTAACATCACCTCCAGAGCCCAGTTTGCCTCTGAATTTACCTGCAGAAAAAATGTAGGAATGAAAAATAAAGCAATGAACCTGCTGGCATTCACTGATAAAACAAGAGCTTCCCACACAATCATATGTAGCCTGCGTACCAAGCGTTCCTGTACCAAAACGGCTTTTCTGCATTCTGGCCGCGCGTAAATTGGAGAGAGAACAAAAACTCGACGAAGCGAATTTTTACTCTCGCTCCAATTTACGCGCGGCCAGAATTGAATGCGAAAAAGCTCTTCGTACGGTAACGCTTGCTATGCAGGCTATGTCATATGCAAAATCTTACCAGAGCCTCGAACACTTAAGTTTTGTCAATCAATTAGTGTGTGTTTGTAAGAAACACGTTATTACAAACTTAAGGTACACCGAGGTCAAGGCCGAGCCAAACGAGAAAGCGGGACGACCAGAGTTGACGAGCATTCAAACTCTCGCAACCTGCTCAAATTTTCACCACAGTTGATAAGGGTTTAACCCCTGCGAGCAATGCTCACCACTTCAGCTTTTAACAAAACCTGAGTGAAACTCACTTCCTGCTGAAGTAATACTCCAACCGAGTGTTGAGGTGTGGAGGTGCGTAGGGCCAATCTCGTCTCTTTTTTGGCCCAATAGCGATTTAGTTACATTTACTTTTTTCTTCTTTTTCATTTGCGGTGATGGGTTAATCCCTTTGCAGATTACAAATGTAGCTGTAGATAGTTAGATAGTTATTTCACACTTCACACACTTTATTTCAATTGAATTTAAAAATTAATACAAATGTAAAACTGATCCGCTGGTAGCATTGGGCTAATCTAGGCGGATCAGTTAGTAACAGATTACTTAAATAACAAAATACTGAATACATAACTAACAACTAGAGAGACAAAGAAAATAGTAAAAAATATACATACAGACACGTAAAAGTATGTCAACTCTTTTGACTCTCAACTCGTTTGACCACATGCTTATCAAAGTTGATGTGGTTACAGAAAAGTGGCTTTCACCCAATTCTCGTCCATCAGTTCTCGCCACTTCTCCAACCCACCTTTATTTCAGAAGCGTCTAAAGCCGACTAACATGACAGAATGATTTCCATATTCCTATCAAAGCATTGTCTATTGTACCAGATCGGATTGGGAGATTTAACCTAAAACAAGAGTCCTTTTGTCACAAGAAGCACGGGGGAAAGCTTGTGATCATAGGGGAGATTGTTGACATCGCAAATTAGCTACAATAGAGAAGTGGGGAATAGCGCTGGTGCTAGGTAGAGTTCACAGAGTTCCGTACACTTGGACTTGATAAGTGTAGTAAAAGAAAAACATGCAATTCAGTAGCTTTCCTTTCCTTCTCAAAAATTCTCGTAATCTCATAGTTTGACTGATATACTGTATATTTAATTTCAATCAAAATTGATACTTCCTATGTCCTATAGATCATATCGTCCAGGGGCGATCTAGGGGGAAGGTGCAGGGGGTGCGCACCCCCACCCCCTCTGATATGACATATTCGCTTTTAAAATTTGTTTACCTCACCAGTCAGTTACGCCATTCCTTAGTGGTGCACCCCTCCTAAGAAAAATCCTGGATCCGCCCCTGTCGTTCAGCTAAATTCATTACTAACACTACACATGAACGCCATTTAACTCGTTTGCAATCTCTTTTCATACGTCATACACCATACCTCGCTATGTTTTTCATCCCCAGTTCCCATCTTTCTACTGGCTTTCTTCTTCAAGATTATTTCTCCTGGCTCGTCGTCTTTGGGTACATCACGTTCCTCTGGCTCTGAGAACGCCTGGGGATACCTTTGCCGAAGAGTTCTTACAATCTCAATCAAGGTTTCGGGAAGATCTACATCAACCATGAAATTCAAGACCAAAGTTCTGCTTTGTTTTTCGGGTATCTTGGTGTAAAGTGCAACAAGAGCATCTGCTTTCCAAAACGAGGCTTCAGTAGCCAGCTGACCAGACATAAGAAAGGACCGCAGGTTTCTGATGAGTTTCTCGGCTTCAGAGAGGTACACATAAACACTTCGGTGATTCTTCTTGTAGGCCTGCAATGTCTTTTTTAGTTCATCTTCTTTAGATTTGTCTTTCCCGCCGGCTGTGAACATTGAGTAAGGACTTACACTGATTTTTGAGAATTAAAATTTAATTTAATTAATAGCAGGAGCCATAATAGCCCGATTATGGCTCCTGTTAATACTCAAATAAATAAATAAATAAATAAATAAATAAATAAATAACATAAGCTTGACTTCTAAATGTTAAAAACCTAGTAAAAGAAATATTTTCATTGATCGAAACCTCAATGTAATGGCCTAGTTTGGTTACAAATTACTATCTAATGCACTGAAGCTAATAAAGAGAGATGTAATGGGTTCTGTATATACAAAAGTTGTGATGTCGAATTCACTTAATATCTTCATCTTTCAATTCTGGAATCATTTTACATCAGAGCGATGGTACTCAGTCACGATTTTGGCACTGATTTACCCAAAAAGCAGCGAAGTCCCTTTCAGGCAGCTTAGTCCACAAGAAAGTTAGAGTTTACGTACTACGGTTTGCGTTTCAGCGTTCAGCCAATGTTTTTAGCCTTCTAGTTTTCCAGAGATCTTAAAACCAGTATTCACCTCTTCAGACCCTACTGAGTAGGCAAAATATTGCTTTTTAGTAGGACAGAAGCACTTTTCTTACGTTGTAGCTTCTGTTCGTTTAGTTTCTTTTTTCCAGTCTGTTACTTTAATACTGATCCTCAGATTTTGAGGGCGTAATGGATTTGATAACCCAATAATTTAATCACCAAATTGATCTGCTGTCATTTTAAAGAACAGTATATCAAACTAATTTCATTTCGAGCGTTTGCGACTCACACTGGTCACACACCAGACTTTAGAAAGTTTTTATAACAAAACAGACTGATGCTAAATGTACCTTGGGATGTTCCTGCTTTTCCCAGTTCCCTAACGAGATGACTGGTCCCCGCCTCTAAATTCCCCACCTCCCTGAAGTCCATCCAGAGCTTGGTTCCGACTATAATGCCCAGCCAACCACTGGGTTGAAAACGAGGTTCCATCATCAATGGGATGATTTGTTTTCGTAGCTGATATGCATATTCCGCCTCTGTGAGAAATTGGAGGTATCGTCATGTAAGTACATGAACATCAACAAATGCGTCAAATTTTACTTTAAAAATATTACTTATAGCCTCTTAATAACTAAGTGTGCTGTGATTGGTCAGTTTAGAAGACCATATTCCATTGAACAATCCGCTAGGATTAGAAGCTATTCCCGAACCTGTCAAAAACATAAACTCGCATAGAGATGAAATAAATATCTTACTAGCCTCGCCTTTTCGGTCTGTACTCGTTTTATTTATGGCCTGTTGGCTTCACACGTAAATCGAAAGGTAAAAGACTCACTCAGTCCATAAATATATTTTATTGAACTAGCTTGTTCGGTCCGTATTGGAGAAGTATGGGTCGAGTTCTTTTGTTTTCCACATATACCTCGTGTCTACGTGACCAAAAAGGAAGGAAACATTTTGGGAACGTTGAGTAACGACAGTCGACAAACTGGTGCATGCGGGTTGTTGAAATAGCGTGAGCTCGTTATTGGAGAAATATTGGTAGAGTTTTTTTCCTTGCTTCTTATGGAGCGAGCCGCAGGCGAGGTCCATATACTTGCAGAAAGAGAGACCAATATTCTCCAATACGGACTGAGCAAGCTACACTGTAGTTCAATTAAGTCTTTATTACGATGGCTCTTTTTTAATCTGCTGATAAATTGATGCGTCTCTGCGATCCATTATTTCCGTTTCTCACGTCGCTTTTGTGAACATTTAACTGAAATTGTACTCCAAACAGTTCAACCATATAATGACTTGCAGTACAGACCTCGAACTTGATTAGTAAGAAGTCTGTACGTCCTCTCAGGGCTTACCAGCACGACAGTTGGGACTTTCAAAGTACTTCCGTGAAATTGCCATAAGAAAGACTGTGCAATGTTCAACAGCAGATGCCATGCTTTCTAAGGTGGATCCTCTCATTTCTTCAACATCAATCCACACATTAAATCCTACTGATCTAAGTTTATCCTTCACTTGAATTATGGTGTCTTGACAGTCCCACTGGTAACTGATCATGATGTGCTGGGCTTTTGTACGAACTACAGTAAGGTATATCACACATTGCAGTTTAGCAACAAATGTTTTTTGCACAGAAGTGTTTGGAGAAAAGAAGGCCATTTGGGGTTCTGTCCTTGTGTGCTAGTTACAGAAGAATATATTCAAAAGAACAAACAATACACTACAGTTGAAGAGCTCACTCATAAAGGGCCGTATACCAGTAACACCAGTTATGGCTCAGTATACTTGATGAGCCCTTGATTTTATAGGTGAACTTGCCTGTTGTTGATGCAATTCACCCACAGTTGACCAAGTGTCAAGTTTTTTCTGGGAGTGAAGATCATGGTAATGGGTGACTCAAATGGAAGCCCTGCAGTTGCAATTAGATAATGACTCCAAAACAAAGAACAAGCAAATACAATAACTAATTGTGTGCAAGTACACAAGCACATACTGTAGGTCCCATTGGCTGTGATTTAAAGCTAGATCTATATTTATCAAGGCAATCTAAATTAAGGAGCAATAAAATTATGAAGCCAGATATACCACTCTGCAAGTTCATCTAGTGTTTTTCTGTTCACATTAATTCTTCAAACTCCTTCAAAACTCAAGGCAACATTAAATTCCAAAGTTTAGAAAAAGACTCCACCTGCTGTTCTCTGATTTAAATGCAAAGCTCAGTACATCTCAAACTATTTAACACTTTCACCTGAACTTGAGGAATCTCTGTTCCTCTCAATTTCCCAGAGAACACCTTGAGAGGCTTTGACAACATCCTTATTTGAATGCCTTGTCAAACTTTGCAGTGTCTCAATGGTTGATGGGAAAGCTTTGATGAGTGCCCTGTTGGTGACATCAAATGACAACATCCACAAGGCTTTAGTCCCACAGAGTCTCTCTGAATCTTGTTGAGATGTCTTTAACATGCTTACTATAACAGGAATTCCTCCATTTAAACCAATCTGGAAAATGTGAAATTCATGTGTTATCCTTAAAACCCATCTCGCCTGAACACATCTAAATTTTAGTTAGTAATTTTTCTTTTTATTTGGGGGGGGGGGGGGGGGGGCCAATAGAATATATCAGGTACTTGTTATGAATCTTTGTTGGCATGACAACTTGTTTTTATAGGCTTAGTTAGAGACAATTTTGTTGGGCATACTAGTTACATTATAATAATAATAATAATAATAATAATAATAATAGATCAAGGAACTGAAGAGAGAAGTGGATAGCAGAGGAGTAGTCTGTGATGAAGGAAGTGGATCTACTCATCTGACCAGTGAATTGGTAACAGAAACAGACAATGAGACTCAATTGGCAAGCAAGGGAAACATGTATAATGAGGCGGATGTAGGTGCAAGTCAGCAAAGCATGAGTAGGGACACAGAAGGACTCACAGATGAGGAAAACGAGATCTACAATAGGATCATGATAGTGGTAAATGGGGAGGAAAGAGATCGGCTACCAGCACTGCAAAAGGTCAACAGAAAGAAGTTAAAGGCAGAGGTTAAGACAGTAAATCAAGTACTGAAAAAAATGGCCCCGGAGGGAATAACTAACACGAATGACCTTATCTATGCTGGAGCTGTTGTTGTTACAGAAGAACTAGGTGTGAGGAATAAGAAAGGAACAAAACCAAAAGAGCCCTTATGGAAACGAAGATTGACAACACAAGTGAAAGAAATGAGACGGGATCTAAGTAGAGTGACAGACTGTTACATGGCAGAATGTTAAAAGAAGACCACAAACGTGAGCTGGAGCGAAAGTACAAGATTGCTGAAATAGGCCTTAAACATGTCTCTGAAGATCTCAAACAAAGAATTACTGCCAAGGCTACAAAGATCCGAAGATACGAGAACAGAAACAAACAATTCCATCAGAACAGATTGTTTGAGACAGACCAGAGAAAATTTTATACGGAACTAAGTGGAGACAAAATCTCATCTGATATGACACCTGATTCAGAAGAAGTCAAGCAATTTTGGGAGAGCATTTGGAGCATAGAGTCAACACATCATAAGGATGCAGAATGGTTAAAGAAGTTGAAAGAGGAAGTGGAGTTGCCACAGCAAGCTGAGTTGTCCATCACCATAGACATGGTGACACAGTTTCTCAGGAAAGTTCCGAACTGGAAGGCACCAGGACCAGACATGGTGCAGGGGTTTTGGTTGAAGAACTTTACAGGCCTACACCACAATATCGCAAACCAGCTTCAAGTATGCTTAGACTGTGGGAACGTTCCCGGGTGGATGACCAAGGGAAGAACTGTCCTTATAATGAAAGACCCAGAGAAAGGCACAGTAGCAGGAAATTACCGCCCCATAACCTGTTTACCTGTAATGTGGAAGTTGCTAACAGGGATAATATCTGACAAGCTCTACGAATTCCTGGATACCGAGAGTGTACTACCGGATGAGCAGAAAGGTTGCAGGAAAGGCTCCCAAAGAACCAATGACCAGCTCTTTATTGATAAAATGGTCCTACGAGAGGCCAAATCAAGAAAAAAGAATCTTGCAATGGGCTGGATTGATTATAAGAAGGCTTAGGATATGATACCGCATTCCTGGATTCTTGAATGTCTAGAACTATTTGGTGCAGCTCAAAATGTTAAGACCTTACTGGAAAATTCCTTGAATGGCTGGCAAACGGAGAAAGTCTTGGAAGTGTCTCCATCAAAAGGGGCATCTTCTAGGGTGATTCCCTATCCCCCCTCCTTTTTGTGGTCTCCATGATTCCGCTGTCCCTAGTTCTCAGAAAGTGCGAAGCGGGATACACATATGCCAACAAGACAAAGGTCAATCACCTTCTCTTTATGGATGATCTAAAGCTTTACGCCAGAAGTGAGTGCCAACTGGACTCACTGATACAATCAGTGAGAATATTCCGCAATGACATCGGTATGAAATTTGGCATTGAGAAGTGTGCTGTCTTGGTCATAAAACGTGGCAAACTGGCACAGACAGAAGGCATAACACTACCAGATGACACCGCAATAAGAGCAATGGAAGAAAGCGAAGGGTACAAGTATCTAGGAGTGCTTGAGGCCAGCGACATGCTTCATGACCAAATGAAGGACAAAATCAGGAAAGAATACTTACGATGCGTTAAAAAAGTTGCCCGCTCGAAGTTGAACGGTGGAAACTTGATACAAGCCATAAACACCTGGGCAGTGTCACTCGTTAGATATGCAGGAGGAATACTTGAATGGAGGAAACAAGAACTTCGGGACCTAGATCGCAGAACAAGAAAATTGCTAACCATTAATGGAGGGTTCCATCCACGGGACTGCGTGGCACGACTTTATGTGCCAAGGAAGGACGGAGGGAGAGGTTTGATATCCGTAGAGGATTGTGTCAATCAAGCAAAGATATTGCTAGAATGTTATGTCCAAACAAGCGAGGAAGAACTGTTAAAAGCCATCAGGAGGGATGGGGATGAGAATAGAGAAACAGCTGCCAACTTCAAGGCGAGGAGAAGAACTGAAAATATTCAAGACTGGAAAGAAAAGCCGTTATATGGACAGTTTGCAAGACAGGGCGAAGAACAAAGAAGTGAGGAAACATGGACCTGGTTAAAAGAAGGAAAGCTCAAGAGAGAAACAGAAGCTCTTATCATTGCTACACAAGATCAAACAATACGAACAAACTATATTAAAATGATGGTTGACAAGTCACAGAATGACCCGAAATGTAGAATCTGTAAGTAGAGTAACAAGACCATTAGCCATATTGTAAGTTCATGCTCGAAACTGGCACAAAAAGAATACAAAAGGAGACATGATAACGTGGCTAGAGCAATCCATTGGGACCTGTCAGGAAAATGTGGGTTTGAACGAAAGGAGAGAGGGTATGACCATGTTCCAGACAGTGTGCTTGAAAATGAGGATTAAAAACTTCTATGGGACTTCAGTGTGCGAACAGACCATGAAATAGGGGCTAGGAGACCGGATTTGGTAATCATTGACAAGAGAGACAAGAGCTGTCAGATTATAGATGTGGCAATTCCAGAGGATAATGGGGTGAGAGAGAAGGAAGATGAAAAAGTTGAAAAGTATCAAGATCTAGCAAGAGAAGTTTGAAAAATGTGGGGTGTGAGGAGAAAGGTTATTCCAGTGGTAGTGGGAGCATTGGGATCAATACCACTGAGATTGAAGGACAATCTGAGAGCCATTGAGGTGGGCATTCCTGTTGGACTGATCCAGAAATGTGCATTGTTGGGGTCGGCAAGAATTCTTAGAAAGGTGCTGGAGATGTAGAAAGAGGAGAAAAAGCAAACAAGGGGTGTTTCTTGGCTTCCCTAGGCAATTTGTTGTTGCCCGGAGCCAATGACGAAACCAGCTTCAATATCATCAATAGCTGTGCGAATCTTTAATAATAATAATAATAATAATAATAATAATAATAATAATAATAGTAATAATAATAATAACAATAATAATAACAACAATAATAATAATGATACTTTATTTATATAGCACCATTTCTTTTTAGCTCACTATCACTTTACAATAATTCCAGTCCAAAGTCTCTCAGATAGAGACAGATTCTCCTGGTCTCCCGTACAGGTCACCAAATGATCCAGATAAGAGGGTAAAGAGCATTTTCACATTTATTTTGGCCAATTTTGATTTTTATTTTATTATCATGCATCCAAAACAAAGCAACCTTACTTGCTTACTGTTACTTTCATTAACAGCAAGTTTACTTATACCATCAGCTACATCACTAGCAGAGAAACCCAGGTAGTCACGAGTACTTGACTTAGTGGCCTTTTCCAACATTCCAATGATGAATTTGATGGGCTCTGAAATAGAAAGGCAATTTTTTATAGTAAAATTAAATAAGTATAATATATACCAAAGGCTTCCTTGCATAAAATGCTATTCATTAAATGATCTCAAAATCCTCTTTTAAATTTCAGTTTGGAATAAAAATGACATACTCCAGTCTGACAGGCCATAAGAACATTTATCTGCCACTTAGGGCGGATGTATTCAATCACTTTTGTATTTGATCACTTTGACAACTGACAAAAATTCTGAAAATTATGGGCAGTGTGCCTTTGCCTCAGTTCAAAAAAGGGCCTTGTACAAAATGTTTCATATGAAAACAAGTTTAATCAGCATGAACATGTGGGTAGAAGTCATATACTTAACTAAAGATCATTTTTATACTAACAGAAATAAAAACAAAATACTGAAGATTTTGTAGTAACTGTTTCCTTTTCACAAACCACATTATGCATGCTTGTGTACATAATATTTTGAATATGGGTTTGTATAGCTGACTGAGAAAGTGGAGAGGGCAATACAGTAAGCTATCTTCCACCTTGGGTCAGTCTCAGAGTCGTTGCAAAAACATTGTTCCTAGATAGCTCTTCAACTATTATACTGTATAATTTCTTAACATCAAAATAAAATTTGTCAGCACTACCAAACACTCAAACAAATGTCACAGCAATTATATTTACTTACCAGCATTAGTCATTATTGCATCATTATTGCCTTCTTCAATAAGATATGCCAAGCAAAATAAACTCTTGATATAATAAGCAGTAACTTGTGATTTAAGGAGTGGCAATAGGTGCTGAACTCCATCGCTATCTATGAAGACTGTCCTGTTTGCAACCTGTTTAGCCAGATTAACAAGTGCTCCAAGCACTCTCGACAAGGTTCTGCCACGAGCTGTAAACTGCGATATTATTTTTGTCTCTGGATCCTACAAACAGCCAAAGGTATTTTGTTATTAAAGATCAGTTTCTGAAAGTAATTAATAGTTACATTACAACCGCATGTAAGAACAAAAATGAGTCATGCTGCTTTCCCTGTTAATATTAAACTAAATAAAATTCTGTACTGCGTTAAATTTTATTCTAGCTTATAAATTCCATTGCCCATATGTTAAAGGTACACAGTCAGCTTTGGGACCGTGCTGACCTGGACACTAGTTTTCTCACTTTGAAAAAAGTTCACCTCAACCTGAAATCAAAGTATATCTAGAAATCCGCTTTAATCTTCACAGTGTTTTGCTTGATTTTCAATTGTTTACTGAAAAGGCCATTTTTGAGTGTGCTTTTGCTCATCCCATATTATTTTTATCATATTTGGTTAAAAACAGTATGGATCGTGTCTCCATGATATGCAAATTAGCTTTGAAATGATATCTGATGTGCATGTGCTCCAGCTGACTGTGTCCCTTCAATTTCAAATTTGGAAAATTTTTTAAATATTTTTTCTGCACACACCATTCAAGGAAATCAAATCTCTAGCTGATTACAAACAGCACGAACAGTTGCCAGCACACTGCATTATACATTTGTACATATGTTCACATTTTTCAGACTGTTCACCTTGAACTTATGTCCTAATTCACTAAGCATCCTGACCTTAACAAAGCGTAGCAGCTGTGCTCTTACCTCAAAGGGAATCATGTATGGTATTGAATCTTTTAGGGCTTCTGTCATTTCCAAGAACACTGGAATAAGTCCTGTACTGCCGCATTTTATAGCTAGCTGAGGAAAATCAGTTAGATTCACCATGAAACCAGCCAATACATTCAGAACATCCTGGGCATGTTGAAGTTCTTCAACTGCAATTTTATCTTCAGAGTCCTATTCAGAGAGAATGCACAATAAACAAGAATGAAGAATTTTTGGCAACTGAGATACATTTTTAATGCAAAAACAACCTTGCAGGTTCTTCAAGGGCTCTTCATATTGCTTGTAAATGATAACAACCAAATGTTAACAAAAAAGTTTAGTTACTTTATAGTAATCCAGGAGAATGCAGTTTCAGAGACTGATTTAGACTGAGTTGAACAGTACGTGTTCTTTACATAGATATTTCCTTGAACAATTCAGTCTGATGATGCTTCAATTAAGTGCCACATTGTTGTGAATCAAAGTGGCACTTTTCTCGAGGACGGCAGTTTTATGCTTTTGCAAGCTCACAATTGGTGCTGAGCTTAATCGAGTTAAATAGAGGATAATATATGGCCATGCATGATAATATATGGCAATTTCTCTGTGAACATTGAAAAATATTTCACATGTAAGTGCACCAAACGAGTGAAATCTTTTTCAACTCGAAAAGAGAAATTTCGTGTCTCCATTTAGCCGCAATGTAATGTTATATTTTTATAAATTACATGAAGAGATTTTATTCACCTACTTTATCTTTCTCTCGGTCGTACTTCAATAAATCAGGAAACTTTGTTAGTAGAGCTTTATAAACCTGAAATATTAATCGAGGGATGTCATTTTCCATCACAAAGGTCAGAGCCGCTGTTTTGATCTCTTCGTCTTCGTCCATGGAGCAAGAAAACTTCAGAAGTTCCACACAACACGTCACTACTTCTTTGCTCGCGAGAATTCCCTCCGACAGATGTCTTTTCAAGATATTTGAATTCTCTTCTGCCTCTACGATGACTGAGGGCATTGTCGTGTCCACAAGATTTAAGTTTGCCTCGGACTCTTTCTCTGCAGCTGATAAGTTGTTTATATCACGAGGGTTTGAAGCAATCTTGTTTGAAGCGGTCTTGTGAAAGTTGTCTTCCTTGGCTTTTGTACGATGAGATGCTCCGGCGCCCATCGAGGAAGAACGAAATTTTGAGGACTATTTTTATAGCTTTTGCGCTTCATGATAGAATTGAACATCCATAAATTCCACACAGATTCCAAACACAGTGAGTGATATTTGCTTCTCCGAGAGCCAAGAAGATATCAACCAGGCGTTTCTTGCATCGTATTTGCGCGGAGTATCCTGGGTCTGTAGGTTGTGTAAGCCCCCGCACAATGTCCCTCAAAATTCCCCACCCTCCAATACAGGGCTAACTTTGTAAAGTAGCACAGTTTACAGGACCTGCGCAGCAACTTTTCAGCCCCTCCCTTTGTGCGGTCCCCTGTTTCATTTTGTTTCAAATCAAACTTTCAAACTTTCCGAACATCATAGCTGGCCTTTTTATTTGTTTAGTTTTTTCCTATGTATATTGTGTTTGTAAATCAATTTCAAAAAAAAATAAAATAAAAAATAAAAATAGCTTGCCTTTATCCGTATTCAATCGACATTTCGATCTCTCCAAAATGGACAGGCGTCATATTTTCCCCGAATCACAAATATTATTCCAGATGATCTAAAAAAAACTGCAGCCTGCAAACAGGCTCTTCGCGGGAAGAAAAGTAATAGCTCGGAGGCTAGAGAAAATCCAGCTTTTTACCACACCAATCCGAATATCCAAAAAGATTATTGGGAACTTTACAGAAACGAGGAACATTTTCAGGAACTCAGCTTGACTTAATACTAACAGCAGCTCACCAAATTGAACATAACAGTGATCTCAAACATGTTAAACTTATCGCAATATTGAGGGACTCGAGGGAATAGGAGCCATTAATGGGGGTCGTTAATTTATTGCCAGGGAGAAATATCGTAGAATAACCAATAATCATTTTAATGGCATATCATTAGTTTGATCAGTATTACGGGCGGGACTGCAAAGTTTTTCGATTAGATCTTGGTAGGGGCACCAACTTGAACTATTAAATGCCGGAATCTAGATGGTTTATACTCTTTGTTTGAAATGTAAACTTTGAAGTTTTTTTTCTTTTTTTTTCTTCTTTTTTTTTTAAATACGGAATTCAACTTCCTAAGTTATTTTCTGTATTTCTCTCCACCTTTTGGGTATCACGAAAAACGGTTTAAAAAATAAGACGCCACTTTTAATTAAACAAACTTACAAAATATAACCGTGTTCATGCATTATCTGTACTGTATCTGTACAACACTTGCTATCGGTCAGAGTAGTTATCACATCTGCTGATTATCCTAACTTGTTATAATAAAGTGAATTTACTTAACCTTAAGTTGCACTCGAGTAGACAGCCTTGGTTACAATCAAATTCAGCCTTATCGGCCTTGAGTTACACCAGTTTCTCGAAGTTTCACGACTTTATCAAGTTAACTGTCGACGCGGATACCTTAAACGAACTCGACCTCTTTCGAGTTTTTTCGTTTTTTTTCGCTCAACGTTTCTCGCTTTGTTTCCCGGCTCTCTTCAGTAAGGAGCGGTCCAGACTGCTTATAGCAAGCAACATATGCTCGCCAGACGAGTGCCAGTAAGCAGATCGAAGGAGGTTTTTAAGTAGTCTTTCAATTCACAACTTGATAACAAACACACTACATACACATAGACACCTAGACTGAAAACTGTCGTAACAGACCCAACAACTGATGAGCTTTTTTACTGCTGTTTGAACTGCAAAACATCTTCACTGACTTACTAAGGCGATGATACTCAATATAATTACATCGCTCTCCCCGTTTCGAATTCCTTCTTTTCAAAGAGCGACCATACTGAAGGAGTAAATCATGAAAGCTGAGTTAAAGGAATGAGAAACAGGAGTAAGGTACCAGTTGCTAAAATTACATTTGTAAAATAATGCCAATTAAATTCAACAAAGTTAGATGACCTAGGATAACCTTCCAAACGCTGGTTATCTGTCTTGATAATGCTGGAAAGGCGCTCGGCCATGTACTACACTAAGCTACTTAACATACCAGCTCCTGAAAATATTTGGACCAGTATTTTATGTTGCTCGTGCTGAGGTTTCGTGTGACTCTCTTGTGATCCCACTATCCGGCTGGAAACGAAAACGTTTTAATCCACAAATATTCGATAACTTCATTTCACTGAAATGAAATTATCTACAATCTGGTTATTTCTGACATGTGTCTTAGAGATTGCCTTTTCCTAAAATGGGGAAACATATTTTCTTGAACAAAATTATGTTCTTATGAATATTATAACCTGACGGCTATTTTTATCTGTTATAAACGATATAAGCACTATGATACAAAAAAAGTGCCTTCTTAGCTATTATTCATTAACCCTCAAATCCCTTTCTGTTCTCTTGAATATCTCTCGAGACATTGTTGAGTGGCTCAGTTTGGCGGGGAAGCACTTCAAGTTACGCTGTCGGTTAAAAGTTTCTCACGAGCATTGTTCTACCGCCATAATGGGCTCATCGGCCGATAATTTAGAATAAGTTTGTCAACGATTTATCGGCGAGGCCATGAAATTCAAATGAATTGTTACGTTTGATTCTCTCCTGGTGTGTCTTGCCGCATGACTTCTTCACTGAGATCTCCTTTTAGTACGCAAACCCTCTCCAACCTTTCTCTTCGTAAAACGCACTTCTGGCATTTTTGGAGTTTTCGTCCCCGTAAACACCTAAAACTACATCAGTTGCAGGTGGCCGTCCCAAAATAAAATTACTTGCAAGTTGGCTACCGACTCCAGTGCCGGATAAAATCGTGCTTGTTGTGTTGGCCGTACTCGTTCGGCTTCGGTACAGTAATCTTTGCCGTTTTTTGGCTTTCTTGTATCGTTTGTACAGTAAATACGCAGCCAGAAAGATCAGTAGGAAGACCAAAGAGCCAATAAGAGAGAAGAACACAATGTTGAAGATATATCGCCCTGTGTTGTCGTTACAGCTGAAAAATTCCGTCATTTTAGGAAAATTTCAGAGCTCGTGACGAGTTGTTAGGCTTTCTATTCACCGAACGAACAATCACAGTTTGGATGACCTGCAAAAAAAAAGAATTTAATTAGAATCTCATTAACTTCAGTCTATCACGCGATTTTTTGGCATAAATCTTAAATTGGGCGTCTTACAATACAAAAGGAAATGATTAAGTTTAAAAATACTTTGTTAAACATTTGCTGGGATAATGCACGTTTTCGGTCAAGTGCTAAACGACAAAATTCGGTTTTGACAGGTTTGCTAATAAGTTTAATGTTGTTTTTTGGTAAAATTCGTATGCCCACTCGGGTATCTGCGGTTAATTCCTTCGACAAGGTTATCGCTAAAATCATCAATAGTCCTTTGTTTGCAGGTATCTTTAGCTTTTTCCTTCATAAACAGAACACAATCGATATTTAGCTCGCTGTGTGACACTAAAAGGTTTCCATTCACTCAGAACTGTAAATTACCTTCACCTACAACAAGAATATCAGTTTTAAGGCAACAAGTTATAATATACATATCTAACTTTATCAGGCCAGTCTGATAACTCGATAACCCAGTGTGCCATTACCGCTTATTTACATGGAACGACTGCCAAATCACGGCTCCATCACGAATTTCGTTTCAGCCGGTCAATTTGTCAAAGGTTTTCATAGGTTAAACTTCCCATAACCCGTAAATGGTAATTACGGGCGAGCTATGTATACATTTGCTACATCCTAGGGCTTTCATGTGGTTGTCACCGGACCTAATGGTTTATATTACAACATTTAATACAGCATTATTACTTTAAAAAAAAGTTCTAGTGACGTAGTAAGAAAGAGACCCTAAATTAAATACTGCTAAACCGATTAAACTAGTAATCCTTAAGTTCTTTCACGTTGAAAAAGCATACCTGTAGGTTTAAAAACCACAACGTGAAAAGTGGAAACAGCTAGCGACGGTTTCAAACGCGGCGTTGTATTCTCGTCTTTTGTGATATGCCAAACGCTCAGACAACGCATTTCGTCCTTCGTTAAGATTTGCGAAGGTGTTTGAGTAGACACCGAGTCTATATTTACCAAAAAAAAAACTCCACCAATTGCAACCACTCCTTATGCATCCACCACAAACACACTTCTATCAATATTTTTCACGAGAAAAAGCTGTCTTCGAAAGCACTTCCTTCAGGTAACCTCTAATGTCAGTTGATTGATAATTGTTTTTTACTTTTGTCTTCTCGACTTACCTTAGTTCATCAGCCCCACAAAAGGGTGACCAAAAGCGTGCATTCAAACATCCATGAATCACTATCTTTTCCTGCGAACTGTGTCCCGCCGCGTGTTTACAAACCAGTTTCAGTTCCTCGCTGTTTTGATTTTTGCAAACAAGCGTCTCTTCAAGGCAGCCGTCAAGCTAACGATTGTTATTTTCAGTCGTGTAACATTAGATGTAATTGAACGAGATGATGAGAGGTCAACCCTTATCTCAGTGAATCATATCGAGCAACCCATATGACGTGCGTCACTCAAAGAGAAACCTCAATATCAAATCACTGGGATTGATATTGTGACAGAAGCATTCTGGTGCTAGGATTGTAACGAAACTTGAATACATAATGAGCTCGTCGATACAACTGCGATGCCCCCAAAATGCGTTGAATTTTTTCTACGGTTTTTGTTATTTTTAATTCAATGGAATGTTTCCACCCTCTATCAACCCTTGGGGCACCTGCTGCTACAATTACGATCCAGTGACATATTTTATTTTTATGAGTATTTTCAGATTTTTTTTTAGTATTTTCCAATATTTTTTAACCCTGTGTTCAACACGAAAACACCTGCAATACAGATCAATATAGACAATGCCTTTTTTTTTTATAAAGTTATACATGAGAACAATTGCACTTGCGAGACAAACTGACAACGTTTTGATGAATGGTTTTTGCTAATATTACGCGAACGATTTTGAGGCAGACATCTGATGGTTATAATAGAGCAGTCACAAGATTTAGTCCATCGTTTTTTAAAATGTGTATGAGTTGCCTATTGTTCCAAAGACTGTTCACTCTAGAGGCATATTTTGGCACCTTTAACAGAATTGAATCCCTAAGAGCCCAGTCTCCCTCACTTTGACATTAGCCGAATGTTGGGAAACCAATCCAACCAAACTAAAACAGCTGTGGTTTCCGGTAGAAAACAGAAGTACTCGCAAAGCACCTCAGCATGCGTACAAATGATCAGAATAGGGTTGCGTTCACCTAGCTGACTTGAACAGTGTTGAACGATAAACAACGGCAATATCAATGATGGAACTGAAATATGTGTTCTTCAGACGAAGAACGCATACTTGGTAAAGAGGGAATGTGGTGGAACAAAAACTTGACATTTTTTCTTCTCAATATCAAAATTTAAAATGTAGCATTCAGTTTCTATGCGGAAAACAGTTTCATTTTGTACTCACTTTGTTTACATACGAAACAAATGCATATTAGCACGATAACCGCACCCTAAATGTGAAGGAACATTGAAATCGGTCATCCTCTTCAGTCAGACACGTCCACACTCCTTGGAAAGGAAATGGTGAAGTAGCTGAAGCGGAAGTAAGCTCTGCCGGCAAAACACTTATCAAGTGGTGTAGCTTGGTGTGTAATACCGGAGTTGGTAAAATAAAAACAAGGAAATCTATACCTTGCCGCAAAAACCCATCTTTTGAGCACCTCAGAAACGTTGCTTAGAAACACGATGTAAACACGCACACTGGAACACTTGACAGAGAAAGAATAATGATGGTGTCGTGTTGTTCGCGTCAACATAGCTTCTGAACATGGCAAAAGTTATATAACCCTTTATACTTCCACAGGCTGTCAACCCAACTCAGTACTAAAGTCTTTTGCAATAGTTTTGCTCTCAATTATCCATTTATTTTACTTCTAATTACTTTAATATTAGTTCAGTGATCTTTCATTCCTAGTCTTAGCAGTTTTCCCACCAAAAAAAACCTTCTATACTCCCAGTTCCCTCGCTGCTGAGCCTGTCATTTCGCCCCTCTGAGTACATGGCTTGTAATAAGGCAAGACCTGATTTCAATGATCTCAGACCGTAATTTAAGACCAAGCCGAGGACGAGGTTCCATACACAAAAAAGGTAGACTTTTCCCAAACACTCTCAAGTGTTCATGCTGAGCTATGTAAACAGAAAGCTCTACAACGTTCTATTTTTGAGGATATGTGATGCCATAACTGGATTAACCTGGCTTCATGCAAAACTTCTAACCGTCCAATCAGAGGGCACGCTATATAACAACAACTTTATAATCTGATATTACGATTTTATGGTAATAAAAAAGAAGAATATGAGAGTCGAATAAAAACTTTAAGCTGATGTATACTAAGAAAGTCGGATAGACCGAGTTATTTCCCATTATGAGAGAGTTTAAACTTCAGACTTAATAAGCCTCTCGGAAGTCAAAGTACATTAAGTCTTTCTAGTTACGCTAACTTCCGCGACAACCACGTTTTGCTAGAAGGTGCGTAGAAGCACGTACTGAACTTGAAACAAACGTGGCTTGTGTAATGTCGTCAACTGGCCAAAGACATAATTGGTGACTGTTATTAAGATTTTTCTAGAAACAGTGTGGTTATGTTTACTCTTCAAACATTGTGATAGCATGCGTAGCAAGCGTTTCCGTGGTGTTTGGAAGCAAAGAAAGACCGAGGAACGGGATTTTCGATGTTTTGCCCGCGCGAAAAATGGGGCGAGAGCACCTCCCCCACCCCTCTCTTTCGTTTTTTGGCTCTCGCCCCATTTTTCGAGCGGGCAAATCACAGTAGTCATATACGCTCCGTTGGGCCGTAACCAATCAGGAGCCAGGGATGATACCACGTGACCACTTTTTTCCCATACATTCTCTTAAATTTTCAAATCCAAGATGGCCGCTAGAGGGGTCAAACATGGCGCCCATGCCCAAATAAGGGCAACATGTCCAAATAAGGAGATAGACAGGAAGTGAGTTTCAAAATTGATTTTTATTGATGACAGGAAGTAAAAAATTACAATGGTGTGTATCCGTATGGAAACGACATGAAAGTGTTCGTGTCTACGACGCGTTTGTCGAAGACGAGTCCGTAGCGTTTGGTTCGTGTGATGACTCTGAGATGTTTGGTGGCTGGGTTTCTCCAGAAGAAGTTGGGGTTGACGACGTGGATATTGCGTCGTTCCTCGAGAGGTTGTGTGAGTTCGTCGAGTAGATTTTGTCGCATGACGTCATAATTGAGTTGGCGTGATCCTCGTACATTGAGTGAGAAGCCTCGGACTTTGCAGCAGACTTTCCCTTGGTGGGTTCTGTAACCGTAATTCTTGGGTCCAGCGGCAGTGAAATCTGTGATGAAATCGCCCTCGTCAAGTTCGTTGGTCATCTCGCCCAGGTAATCGCCTAGGGGGACATCGGCTTGACCTGGTTTGTGAGAGTAGATGACGGAATCGGTGTCAAAGTAGAGAACTTGTTGTTTTAATTGTTCCAGGTAGCTGTATAATTTGAGCCGAGCCCAGCAGGTGGTGAAAGCGGCGACGAAGATGTTGATTTGTCCGTTATCGGGTTGATTGTCTTTGAGTTCGGTGTGGACGACCTCTAGGGCTTCGTCGTTGGCGATTCTGACTTGTCGTATGTCGTTGAAGGGATTGGAAACGAGGTCAAAGAGTTGCGTGGCATTGTAGACGACTTGGGTAGTGGGTTTGTGTAGGTTTTCGCCGAACTTGCCCCAGAAGGAGTTGAGCATGAGTTTGGCGGTGGCTTTGCGTCCGGGGTTTTTCTGGATCATGGTCGGATCGAGAGCGATACCTTCTTTCTGTTGGTATTGTAGCATGTACCGTGCCTCGTCTTCGGGGGTGTGACACCAGTTTGGGTAGCCAGCGGATTCCTGTTTGATTTTTAGCCAGGTGTTCACGTAATCGGCGAAGAGTCCTTTACGGCGTTGTTCTGGCGGGAAATGGTGGACTTCATGTATTTTGTTGAGCGTGTATCCCATGGCAACGGCTTTCTGGATTTCGGGTGTGCACCAGGTCCCTCGTAGCGTACGTTGCCCGGCCGTGTGAGGGCAACAATGCGATTTCTCTAGGAGGGGTTTGGTCATTTCGTGTTCCACGCACGATCGGCAGAGTGGGAAGGTGAGTTTACCCCCGTGCCGAAAAGGTAGAACGGGATGGTAAAGTTCGTGAGGTGGTAGTATGTCCACTTTGGCCATACCGAAGTACTGGTGGATGTCTTGATCTTCGGGGTTGACAATGACTTGCGGGTGTCCTACGGGGTATTCGCCTTCCTTGTTGGCCCAGGGGTAGAGCGAGGTTACGTCGACGTACTTGGTTTGTTCTCCTTGGGCCACGTCGGTCACGTGATGCAATTTGACAGCGTTCGTACGCCCTCCGAAGAAGGCTTCTCTGGGTTGGAGCGGTTCGACGATTTCGAACGTGTCTAGAAAGTTGCGGAGATCTGGGTCGGTTTTGACTTCTAGGTCCCAGTCGCATTCCCACTTGACGCAGAGTTGGTAGCCTTGGCGACTGAGAAGGTCGTGTTTGCGGAGTGTGGACTCGTAGACTTCGTGTAGGGTGCGATCGGTGTGGTAGATGGGATATCTGTCGCGTTTGATGGGGAAACAGCGTGGACATCCGTGCCATAGACATCCGTGGAATTCGTAGACGGTTCGAGTGTCTGGATCGTATCCGTCCACGAGATGATTGGCTAGACGGATTTCACCTCCGTTTCGCACGGTGCGTATACGATCGCCTTGGTCGGTGTGTTGTAACGAGTGTTCTTGCCAGGCTAGCCATTTCAGGGCTTTGACGGACTGATTGGATCGGGCGCCGTGCCATCCTCGAGGGGGTCTGGAGGCGATGGTGTTGAGCGGGACGAGTTTCTTGCGCCAGAATCGGTTGCAGGCCGAGGCGATGGTGACGCATTTCTCCATGGGGTCAAAGTCCGCTTTTTGTTTGAATTCTTGCCGGAACTTTTGACAGCCCGCTTTGAGGAGTTTGACGTCCGACTCGCAGTAGGCTTCCATTTCTTGCCTTAGTACGAAATGGTAGTTATCATTGACTTTCTCTTGGTACCACTGTTCGAATTCGGCTTTCTTTTTGGCGGACATGCCGTCGGGATCGTACATGTCTCTCGGTGGCATGGGTCCTTCGTACTCTTGATTTTCTAGGGTGTTGAATTTGTGCGGGAAGAATCCCTTGCACAGTTCGTGGATTCCGAAGGTGGCGGGAAAGTTGGCCAGCGGGAACGGGAGAAAGCAGAGGGAATCTTTGAAAGTCAGTCTGTCGGATCTTAGGGACAGTATCTTGGTGCCAACGGTGATTTGGTCTGTGACTTCTCGATGCGTGGCGTAACAGTGTTGTAAGATGAACATCCCGTCGTAGCCTTTGAGATTGTGAAAGAGGACGATGACGTCCCGATCGTCTCCGTCCACGTCGACGGCGAGTGATTCGAGGTGGTCGAACATGTCGGCGGTGCAGTTGGGACCGTAGAAGGAGCAGAATTGATCCTCTTCATCGTCTTCTAGGCAGAGTAGAATGGGCGTCTGATTCCCTTCGGCGTCGGTGATGGCTTCGTAGTCGCAGTACACTTGAAGGGGCGGATCTCTGGCTACCCAGACGCGCGTGTCTGGATCATTGGGTTCTGGTTCTTCGAAGGGTCGCCCTTTGACTTCGTCGCGCGGCACGCGTTTCTTTTTGGGTTCGTCTTCGTCTTCGGGGATGCGTTGGATGTAACATCGGTGCGTTTGGAGAAAGACTTTCTTTTCGCAGATGTGGCATTCGCCCCATCCGCACTGGTGATCGGGGGTATGACGGTCACCTCCTCGTCCAGTCCTGTGTTTTGGTTCGTAGACGTGGCAACAGTCAGGACACTTTTTGTAAGTGTCGCAGATGGATGGGATGTTCAAGCTCCGCCGTTGCAGGTGGTAGTTGTAGCATTGGGCTCCGAAGAATTTTCTGTGGCATAATCGGCAGATGGAGGTGGGTTCGGGAAACTTGCCTCGTGCTAGGGGTCGTTTGGTTTCGAGGAAATCGGGGCAGTCCTTTCGTTTGCAGGCGGGACACCATTTACCGTAGTAGGGATGATTTTTAAAGTCGTCGTGATCGAATCCTCGATTGCATTCGTCGCAGAAGTAGGATTTGTTGAGGAACCCACTGAACAAGTTACATCCGTCGTAGTGACTGTCTTCTTTGATGAGACGAATGATCTTGTCCGAGGGTTCGGGTCCCGCGTAGATGAGCATGTGGGGCGGATCGATGGAAAGGACCTTGAGTTGGTAGCCGGGTAACGCTGCCTGAAACTGCTGCAGTTCGGGAATGCCGCAAGGTCCTTCGGGGACGTGGGCTAGACGGTGGAGTTCTTTGGCCAATCGTTCTTGGACGGGTCGTCCCTGTTTGAGATTGTGGTAATCTTGGTCACGCGTATTCATGTCAGCGTCTACCAGGGCTTTCATGGTAACGATGGCGCGAGCGCAGCATAGATTGTCTTTGTTTTGAATGGTCACGCGCGACTTTTTGACGATTCCACGTACGGCCGCACAACTCGGTTTGTATCGTTTTCCGTGCCCGCGCCCACGACCTGGGGTGCGTATGAAGGTGGTTTCCATGGTAAACGTGTCGTCGGGGGTGAATTCTTCGTTGGAATTGAGTTTGGCCGCGAGAGACTGGAGATAAGTGTCTAGTCTTTCACTCCCTTCTTCGAATTCGCGCACGGTGAAAGTGGTGGATTGAAAGGCGTGCGTGAAGGCACTGGACTGCATGGTGAAATGGACCGTGGAGTTGGGTGTCAGGGTAGGATTCTGAGCGATTTGTTGCTCGATAGATCGTTGAAGGGCCTGAGTCAATTCTTGACCTAGATTGTCCCTGGGAGTCACGTCTCTGTGTTGTCTGAGTGTGGCTTCGTACCGTTGTTTGTTGAGGACGTTTCTCCAGTTACGTCGAGCGCCTACGGGTCTTAATTCAAATTCTAGGAGGGATCTTGTATTGCTACCACCTCCGGTTTGGATCATCACTCGATCGAGAGCCGGATCGAACATCCAGTCGTCATCGTCGTCGAAGGGGAAGGCTTCGTCGTGGGTCCGTCTGTTCTGTGAAGACATGAAATGAGACAAAATGTTACGAACATCGCTTTTTTATTCAACATCATCTGAGAACGCATACACTCTTTTGTCATTTACATCACGGAGTGCGTCTTTGAAATTGTATCCTAAAAAGACTTTCTTTTTGCGGTTATGAATGTCTACATAATGACCGTGGATGGTCATGTGATCAGGCTTGAATCGCCCGTACATCTCATTACAAGCGTCGAAATCGCATTGTTTGGTTCTTAATTCTATGTGACCGTAACCCCATCGTATTTTCAGTATATCGTAACATACAATTTCTTCGTGAAGTTTGCTCAATAGTTCATTGTTCCTGCGGTCGAATATGTACTGCCAGGTTGCTAAGTCAATCACGTAACACTTTAGTTCTTCCGGTAGCCTATCCCAGTGACTCTGTAAGAGAGTGGGAACGCTTTCTTAACCACCTATTTTGAGCATACTTGGTGGAGCGATAAGCGACGGGGTAGATGAAAGTCTTTTCTTGGGGGGCGCGTTCCATAGCATCTTCGTAATATTCGGCTAAATACGTTTTTTGAGGTTTATCGTCAATGTCAATGTAACATCCATATATTCTTTTAAATGCGAATCTGTCTATTCTCTCCTTTTTTATACAACACGGTGAATTACAATGACATTGAACAATCTTAATGTGTCCTATGCCCCATTGTTCTTTCAGTTCGCCGTATTCCACTATTTCCTTGAGAAGACGCTGTAATTTATTGTTTCGTCTACGCTCGAATAACATTTGATTCCTGGCTAGACGCATGATGTAGTCCTGTAGTTCATGAGGTAATCGATCCCAGTCATTGTTATTCTGTGGGGGGTGAGGATATCAATCTCTTAACGTCCGGTATTCTGAGATGAGCATGATCTAACCCGTACCCTAAAAATATGACTCGCTTAAAGTTGCGTTCGTCCGTGTAGATTCCATTCACGACCATGTGCTTGTTGTTCATTCCTGGAATTCTTCCTTTGGGACAATATTCTAACAGACATGTCTCTAGAACCACTTGGATTGCCCCTAGTCCCCATTCTGCTTTGACCTGAGCGAAGGCTCGTATCTCGTTACAAAGGTCTCTCCTAATTTCACGTTCGCGTCTCTCGACGAGAGATTGGGACTCTCTGAGGTAAAGGATATAGGTCTGTATCTCATGGGGAAGACAATCCCAGTGGCTCTGTAATTAAATGGAACGTAATCACGGAGAATGATAGGTGAGGTGTCGATCATGATGGGTCTCGGGTTGAACGGTACGGGTTTCGGCCTGCCTAACCATGCGGCCATTCTGAGTGCTTTTCCAAGTTCCCTATCGTAAGCGAGTTGGGACTTGGCCAGTGAGATGATGTACGCTTGGATCTCGGGCGGTAACCAATCCCAGTAACTCTATGAAAAGAAGGTGATGAACAAGGCGTGACAAAGATGCCGTGAGACTTTGTAACCGCAAAACGCAACGAAACAAAATCTCAAGTCCAAACGGAGGTAGAACTCTAGGGTAAAGGAGGCGACGACGAGTCTCAGTTCCATGGGGTCAGTTGTCCAGGGACGCTACGAACGCGGTTACGTAACACGGGGTGTGACAGATCATGCAGTACAACTTCTCTTCGGTCACTCCCTTGTTTATCAACTGATCATCGAGTTCCCTGACGAAGCAATCGTAATGCACGTAGTAACGACAGCACTTGGTACGAGCGCAGGTTTCGGTTCTAAGGATGACTTTCTTACATAGGGTGCATGTTATACTCACTGCTTCATGTTGATCCATCTGTTGGTTTATCTCCTCGTCGGTCAGCTCTTGTGCCATGATTTTTTTCCAGCGCTCGATACAAGTCAAAAACTCAGAGTGACCTGAACGGTTCGAACCGATCTTTTTTATACCTACGGTTAAATTGGATCCCAGGTGACACTCGACCCGGACCCAGTCTCCGACCGGGAGGGGGGATACCCCCCTATCCCCCTGGTCTGCCTAGATCACGTGATGTCGGCCTTTTTCGTTTGATTGGTGCATGATGGGCATAAAGCGAGATGCGCCTTTGGCATTTTTTCGGTTTTTGGTGATGGAGACCGAATCCGGGCACGTCAGTCGCCGCCGAACTCGAAGTCAGTCTCCCGAGGGATCACCGAGACGAGGACGTCGTCGGCGTCGTGCCCGATCACACGATGACGACGAACCACCGAGACGCAGTCGTCGCCTTCGGGGTCAGATACCCGAAGAAACACCGATTCAACAAGTGTGTTTTATTTGTCAGAGAGATATTCACATTGATTCTCTGGCATCGTGCCGACGTACTCCTTGCTGCGGCGTGTTCATGCATCGGCGATGCTACTGGGAGATGGAGAGACGGTCTTTGACCTGCGGCAACTGCCGACGTGTGATCGACGGTGGTCAGCCCGAGGTCGTGTTGGAAACCGACGAGGAAATGGAGGAAGAAGACGAATATGAGTACCCGTTAACGGCAGGTGCGAATGCTCGTTTAGTTAGAATGGATCGAGAGTTGGAGCGATATCGTAGAGAGGGTAGACCTTATCACTGTCATCACGAGGGCTCGTACTTGTGGAATGATTTACCGTATGCCATCGACCCTGGCATTTGGACACGTTATTATACCTTTATCAGAAATTTCGTGACTCTGTATCGGGATCGAGACCTGTACATTCACGGTTGTGTGCGTCTCCCCGTGGAACCGACCCGAGAGATTAGAAGTTATCTGTACCGTCTGTTCATTTACAACACTCCGTACTATACGTATAACTTGATCCGAATTCAAAGGTTCAGACTCTACTTCAGGCGCGTGGAGAGACAAAGGGATATTGAGATTCGAGAGCTGTGTCTCTTACCCTTTCCCGGCGGACCCTCGTTTTACCACGAGGACGGACTATGGACCTGACACTGTTTTTATTTTTTTCATTCGCAGTGGACGAGCAACGCAGATTGATTCATGAGGACCTTGGACATTTCAGAGACAATGGAAAACCCTTCGAGACGCACAATTCCTTGACGCGTTCGTGGAATCATTTGCCTTATCACCTTCCTGTCACGGTGTGGTTCCAGTACTACCGCGAGATGGAGAACTTTGTGCGATCCTCGGAGGGACGAAGTCCGATGTACATTCACGGCACCGTATTCTTTCCCTTCAATGTCATTTCGTTCGATCATATACGCATGGAGGTGTATCGCATGTTTTATTTCAACACCCCTTATAGAGTGTTCAATTTCACCTCCAGAATTAGGTTTCGGTTGTTATTCATCTCTTCGTCGACGTTCGGGGACCAAATAAGGATCGAACGACTGTTTGTGACATCGAATGCCTCGGATACTCTGTACCACAACGGCATGGCGTGCGAGACTTGAAGAAAACAAAAGAGACTCTTTTTGAAAAAACAACAAAGCGTGTAACTTTAATTGCAACAATAAAGTTTACAAATTTCCAACGTTTTTTCTTGTCTTAGGCAGAGTCATATTTCAGTCCCTTTCTCCAAGGTTCGAAATCTTCCCATCCTTCTTGTAACTTTTGGGCTTCTGTCTGCTTGGCCTTCTTGTACGTCTTGCCCTTGCCCTTGCCTTTGGGACTGTAACCACCGTCGTCGTCTATGTATTTCTCGGCGACACCGAGGGATCTTAAGAACTCTTTTTGCGCTTCGCTCATGAGTTTACCTGGGGCTGATTTGGCAGCAGATGGTTTGGGTGGTACGGTTGGCTTCTTGCCTGGGGCTGATTTGGCAGCAGATGGTTTGGTATATTTGAACTCCTTTTTGAAACCTGACGTGGAAGGTGTGGCGGGTTCTTGTTTGATGACCACGGGGGCTGCGGGGGGTTGGTTGACGCCCTTCATGATCTGTTTCAACAGACGTTCGACGGGTGCGTCGGCCATGCCTTCGGGTTCTATCGTTCCTTGGTACGTGGGAGTGCCGCGTACGCCCGTCCGTATACGTTTCACCAGTTTGACTTCATCGTTTGCCATGGGTTTGGTCATCTTGACGGCCATGCTGGCGGGGATACGTTTGTCTTTCAGGATGAGATCTTCTTCAGCGGCCAAACGTCCCGCTTTGTTCAACAAGGCGCTCTGGGTGATCTTCCCCTTGTAATAATCTTGCAAACGATTGAATTCGTGAACGGGTACCATCATGACTTCGTTCATACCTTAGGCTGACTCAGGGTCGTGTCGGGAAACTCGGACAATTCTCTCAAGGCCGTCTCGTAACAGTCTTGCCAGTACCGTATGGATTCGTCTTTCTTTTCCAACTCGAGTTCAAGACTTTGAACGGTTCGCTTGCCTTTACCGCACTCCCTGCACAACTCGATGCACCCACCGGGCGGTGTGGTATCTCGTTTCGTTTGACAGGTTTGGCAGAAGTCACTGAACTTTAAAGCCATGTACTCTTGATACAGGTCGTGGTACTTCTTGTTCAAGTAATCGTACGAGTCTTTCCATCGGGCTTCGCGACGATTGGCATCTTGCAACAACTGCACGAGTTTAGGAATGGTATTGGACTCGTCTTCTTTTCTCGGCGGGAAATTGGGTATGACGTCGATCCCCTCCAAAGGGTAACCGTCTTCGCCGCGTCCTTTCACCGTACACAACATGCTTTGAAACAACCGTGTAATCCGCTCCAGAACCCTGCTCCGTTCTGACTCAGGAGATGCTCTCTTCGACGCTTGAGAGAGTTTTTGCGTCTACCCACTTCGCGCAGAACCTTTTTATGTCTTTTCAGTTTCCCATAAGTCGTCGCGTCGATGGGGATCCTCTTTTTCAGCAAATTGAGAACCATCTCGCTGATGGCGTTGATCTGATCTCTGTCGGCGTAATGCAACATCCGTTGACGTTTATTTCGATTGGCTTCTTTCAGGACGCCCGTCAAGAAACGACGTTGTCGTCGCAACCGCTTCATCGTTCACGTCTAACGTCCGGTGGGTCCGTCACGCTCTTTTATTCACAAGTCTTGGAGAAGGTCCAACACTGTACTGGCCACGGTGGTGACCAGTTTACCAAGACCCTTTCCCCTTTGGACCCTCCTCCTCCTTCTTCCTACTCCCACTCGACGTAATCCCACTTGTCGTCTCCTTCGCCTTCGTCTCACCATGACGTGTTCTGACACGCACGCGCTTTTTCCATTGAATGACGTAGGCAAGTGATCACGTGTCCTTTTTATAGAGGCACGTCTGAACGTTTCAGGGAATCCAATTATTCATATCCAACCACTTTTCCATCGCGGAGTCACTCTTCTTCGAATGTCTGAATAATGCTTCCATCCTTGTTTCAATTTTTCTCTATTTAGACCGCTAGTTAAACTGTCGAGAAACCCTTTTCCCGTTTGGGTCCTCCTTCTTCTACGTACTCCCACTCGCCGTCGTCTCCTTCGACTTCTCCTCGCCATGTCGGGTTCCCACCTTGAAATGATTCACGAAGGGATCGCATGTCCGTTTTTATAGAGGCGCGTGAACGAATCGTGTTTCGTAGTCTCGAAGGTACCGGTCGTACGTGGGAGGTGTGAAATCCGTCACCACGTCGTCCAACGTTTGCATCTTGATCAAAAACCCATCCAATTCCTCCACACCGCCCAGAGCGTAGTTCCGCAGTTCGGTCAACGTCTTTTCGTACGTCGTGTAAGCGAATTGGGTCATGTCCATCTTGAGCGAATACTTCTTTAATTCGTTCCATCCTTTCAGCACAGTGGCCAAAGCCGTCAATCCTACCGCCACGTACCCATCTTTCCACACGGATCCCACGACGATGCTCGCTGCCGCAGTCAGTAAGGCCAGTCCGTTGAGAATGGCGTTGCACAATTTGTAGTAACCGAACATCTGCCTTCGACACCACCAATACTTGTGGTAGAAAGCGAACAGTCCATCCAAACGTCTCAACATGTCCAAATCCACCACGGAGGTGAAAGGTTCATCCAATAAACAGACCGAAGTACTCATGACTCTTTTCCAACCACTGCCAAACGTAGTCTGACTTTCTGTCGGGACGTTCGATCCTTTTAGCTTGTTGCTTGTATTCCCAGATCTCGTCCTTGAAGGCGGTTTCGACTGATTGGTTCAGGATATCCTGGACTTGTCTGTAACTATCGCACTCGTCCGCGATACGTTTCATGTCTTCGTGATCCATGCTGGTCGCATCCCAGTAAGAGCGTGAGCATCGACATAGATGCAGGAAGTAGGGGAACCACTTGACTTCGCTTCTCATCATGTTGACGTTCTCAGTTTCGTACACTGGTCGAATTGCGAGTCACCGTAGGACGTTGTCCGTTCTTATAGGTAGTCGTGATCGTATTCGTAGTGGTGATGCCTGCGATTCGTCGACCCGCCGCCGTCTGTTGTTGTTGGCGCAAAATCTCCTCCAATTGTTGTTGCATCTGGGCTTGGTCGAGAACACGGGTGCCTCGCCTTCTTCCTCCGCGACCCGATCGAATCGACGAAGGCGGTGTGGAGTCACCACCACTTCCACCTCCGCCTCCACCTCCACCTCCGCCTCCACCTCCGCCTCCACCTCCACCTCCGCCTCCGCCTCCACCTCCGCCTCCGCCTCCGCCTCCGCCTCCTCCGCCTCTGCCTCTGCCTCTGCCTCTGCCTCTTCCACCGCTACCACTAGCGCTACTTCTTCTGCGGCGCGACACCGATCCAGCACTGCCGACACCCACCGTGACGTTGGTCTGTGGTACAGCCGAGCCTGCGGTGCCTACTCCGACGGGCGAGACGTTGGGCAGGGGTGGTGTTGCCAGTGACGATCGCGGTGAAGGAGGAGTGTTCAGACTCGTACCCACACCCGCTGCAGACGGAACGGGTGTACTCGTTCGAGTCAAGGGAGTCTAAGGCGAATAATCTTCCAGAGCCGAGAAGTTGAAATCGTCACTACCATAAGAGCTCATTTTTATCCATGTACCTTTCTCTTTCTATCTTCTTCTCGGCGAGTTCTCGTTGCTTATGAACCAAACAATCGAAACCTTCCCCATTATATGCGTTTATGATGGACCGTACATGACGGTAACTCTCGCATTCCGTGACCTGTCTCATCGGTTCGTAGTCCAGCTCATGGGGATTCATGCAGTATTTGAGTCTGTTTTTACACAGGTGAATGAATAGCGGAAACCACTCGACTTCGCTCCTCAACATGACGGGGTTGCAAACTGATGGCATCGTACGAATCCTTCGTCTTTTAATACGTGACTGAGAACGCGTTGATCGTCCTGACTGGCTGGATGAAGATCCAATAGCATGTATACGTAAGGTCGATCGGTGACCTTGCGAAACGTGTCCAACACCTCCTGCCATTGCGTGGGAAACGATTGCAGAAGTAAATTCCGTATCCCCAACTGATCCCGAGGGTTCTTGAAAGCCGCGATGTAATGCGCGTTGCGTGAAATGGTCTTGGCGAATTTTCCGTTCGGGAATAGATCCTGACACAAGTAAATCACCGTGATGTTCCGATGATGTGAGTGTTTGGTGAAGAGATCCAACACGCGCTTGTCGTTACCGCCCTCGTCCATCAGGTCGTCCAGGACCAACACACCCCCGCCAGGAAACCATCGGGGTAACTGTTCGCTGTCGGGGATGCCTTCGTAAAACTTGACTCCACCTTTCTTGAGCTTTTGGAAACCGTCTTGCCACGATCCGTAGCAGTAATGAATACTCTTCGGTGTTTGTTGGAACAAGTCGCCGTTCTCCAAGAGCAGTTTGGTCGTGAACACCGTCTTGCCGCACCCCGACGGACCCGCTGTCAACAAACTCGACGGTGTGTGAAATTGAAACGCTTTGCGTCGTTCCATGATCTTGAAATGGTCCAGGGTCTAGAGACGTTCCGTTTTTATCCGAACAACTTGGCCAATGGGGTCTTGACGGCAGGGATGCGTTTCAACAGACCCAATAGGGTGACCTTACGATTGAAACAGATGGGTTTTTTCTTGGCACGGCTCTTGATCTTGACCATGGCCCTCTCGGCCGCGGCTCTCTTGGGACGCCCTTTTTTCTTGGCAGGCGCTGATCTCTTTTTTCGAGGTTTTTTCTTGACGAATTTACTCAAGTCTCCAAACTTGTCTTCGTACCAATGTCTCTTTTTCATTCTTCTTTTCCTATCTTCTTTCACGGAAAGCTTCGGCTTGGCGGGTGCGGCTCTCTTGGGTTTCCTACGCGTGGTCACCGTCGTGGGTAATGCACCGGTGTCGATGACAGACGGTGGTTGAAAAGACACTTGTCTTTTGGCGGGTTGAAGTATTTTCAGATTGAGCTTCCGTTTTGGCGGTTGGTTTTTCTTGAAATGAGCCTCACTGGGTTGAGGCGTCTTTCCACCCGCTTTTCCATAGCGTTTTTCCAACCTGGCTATCACGTCGTCCAAATGTCTATGCCCTTGAAACTGAAGAGCCATGATGTGTCTTGTTTTGTCAGTAAATCCATAATGAACCATTTTATTTTCCTCCGCCCCTTTTTATGCACTCACAAAGTGATGGTGTAAGGACTTAGTGCCGTAGCGAAGCACGTGCCAATACGGGTAACACCTGTAATCTCTACTGGCGTTCGTTTGAAGTCTGGCTTTCGAGCGCAAGTGGAACAGAACGTATCGAAGCCAATGATCTTTTTCCCGGTCCAGTATGAATCGGACTCGACGGTAACTGTCGCAATCCAAAATGCGTTCCATGACCTGTCGAAGAGGATTGTCCGAGGACAATTTCGTACTCTCTTTTCGACACAGTTCTAAGAATCGAGGGAACCATCGGACTTCACCACGCAACATCCTTTTCTCGAAAATGAACCTCTTTTATTTCGAACAGCTTACTTTATAACAAATGACGCACTCCTCGGGAGGAACCGCACGTGTCCTGGTGACACGGGGTTTTACAAATCTTGCGCCAATCCATCTCGTCCACGATCAGACGTTCTAACATCTGTCCTACTTTACGATCGTTCTCCACAAACTCGTTTTTCTTAAAACGATTCAAGAACTCGTTCATGTCACGACCTTCGGCTCGGTCGATCAGGAACATCAGGGCGTAACTACCGCAACTCTGACTGAACAGGGACTGTAGACTCTTGCCGTTGTGAATCTGGTACTTGAAATGACGGTCCAACCAGGCTTGGATCGGTCCGGCGGTTCCGTACGTGTCCAACGATAGACCGTAACTGTCCAGGATCTCGCACTTGTTCTTGTCGGCCCACAAAGCGATCCAATGAAATCCCGGTTTGTCGTGAGGGTCCGTGTTCACGATGTAAGCGGTCGGTCCCTCTTGAGGTACTGTCCTCGGAAGCCGATCGCAAGGGACCGTGCCGTGAAAAACACAGCAGAGCGACGGATTCGTCCGTGCCAAATAATCCAACTGTAAATTATTCAAGGCTACTGTCTCCATTTTTTTCTTCTTTCTTCTCACTGGTACACGTCGTAGAGGACGACTCGGTTCTCGTTGATCTCCAGCATGTTCTCGAATTCGCCGTACAACAAGATGGTCAGGTTTGAGCCCGGATTGTCTGCAAAATCGATCACCAGACGCAGTTCACCTTCCTGCTGGGGGTTCAACACTGGACTGTCCAAACATCCATTGGCCGTGTTATCAAATACAAACAGGTTGCATCTCTTGCCGTGTCCCCAGTCCTCTTTTGTGATCATGTTTCCTTTTCCTCTGCACAAAGCTCCCGAGGCTTTGAGGAATCTTTGGTAACCTCTCAGATCTTTACTGGTATCGTCGTGTTTGAGCTCCAAGGTCTCGTAGGGGTACTCTTCACCTCTCACCAATTGTTTGATGGAAGAGAGATTGAATTGTTCAAAAGTGAACGGATTGATGGTAATAGTTCCATTGAAGGCTGTTTGTTTCATCAACACCACCACTAACCGATTAGGCAATTTACTGTGGAAAGGATTGCTGCACTCGAAATGACGATTGTCGTTGGGATGCGAGTAAGTGCGAATTTCACCTCTCACCGTGGGGTAAGTAGCCACTCTTCCGCCTTTCATGCTGGTCATGAGTTCTCGGTACACCGAGGGAGTCACTCTCACTTGAGACAGGAACAATCTCACTTTCACGTCGGCTTCAGTCAGTCTGAGACTAGCGGCACCGTCCCATCGGACTGACCACAGAGCCGGAGCATTGAAGTACATGTCGATCTGGATCTGTACACCGGGTACCAGTAACTTGCTGAGATAAAACACTTCCAGGTAAGGTTTGAACCTCATGGTCACTCTCTTTCCACCAAAAAACTGAATTCGACTTTGAACCATGTTCTTGAGATCTTGGGGCAAAGCTTTGTAATCGTCGTGAGCAGGATCCAACTTATTGGCTGTCATCACATCGGCTTCTCCGCGACTGGGTACACCGAGACAATTGTACCAACCCTCGGGTGCCAGGATCGTATCACCGTCCTCTCGGTCGTGGTTCAACAACGCTTCGATGTAGGCTTTGTAGTGGTAAGTATCGGTCTGGGGGCTGATGAGAGTCCCATTCAATCTCACATTGATCTGTTTGAAGAGGGTGTGGACCAGATTGTTGGCGAGTCCGATCAGAGTCGCTTGTGCCAAATTAGCTCCAGCAGTTGTCTTGACGGCCAACTCCACTTCGAAGAAACTCTCGTTCAAGTCGATGAAGTCTTCTTGAGGATCGATTTGGAAGGTCACCGGGTTGATCCCCGTATTGAACGGATTGATTCTCACCTCACGTCGCGACGACATGCTGAGATCCGTGGGAGGTGTGGTGAACAGGTCCAGGCGAGGGTTACGAACCCCCGCCGATCTAGCGTGAGCCACGAGGTCCGTCATCGTCGTCTACGGCGTCTTTTTCGTCGTTGAAAGCTTCTCAGTGCCGACTTTACCCAACGGTAGTCTGGGAGTTTTGAACGTCTCCGGAAGAGCGAACCCCCTTTATACGTACGTATCCCTCCTGGGAGACGTCTCACGCGTCTCGAGTAGATGGGAATCATGATCCAAACAGGTCTTTTCTTCTTCTCTTACCACCAAACACGCGTTGGAACTCTTCCGTCGCTTTACGTTTCCCGGAGCGTATGGCTCCCCGCTTTAACCCGGCGAGTGCACCTTTCCAATTGGGCTTTCCTCCTTTGCCACCCGATTTTAAACCTTTCAGACCCTTCATGGCCGATTCTTTCAGAACGTCCTTGAGAATGCCGGGACCGCGTTTCTTGATGCCTTTCCAAACCTGACCGAATATGCCAGATCCCGATTGGTATCCGTCGGGATGAAACCGTACCAAAGATCCCCCGATCATGATTTCATAAAGTGTAACGTCACGATCGTATTGCCGTCTCCAAAGGTCGTCAGTTCTCCAGTTGCCTCAGCCACTTGCACCTCTATAATGTCCAGTACCTCATTGCGCACGGGAATATATTGAACGTGAACGGGCTCGAAGTACTGAGTACCTTCGCCTCTTCGAATCAAGTTGACCTGTCTCAGTAAATCCGTGACTTGATTTCCCACCACACTTCTACCTCCCGCGTTAGTGTAGACGAGCACGGATCGCGACCTGTTTCCCATCACCATCTCGAAGGCTTCGTTCAGGTTCATAAAACGCCAATTGCAATAGATGCTGAGTGTTAAAAAATCGTCATCTCCTCTATCCGAGTGAACATTCCAAAAGACATATTTTCCGTCTTTGTCTTTTATGTCCCCTTGGGCGCTGAGGTCCGGAATGACATCGTCGTCAAATTCTACCTGCAAGTTAGGTCCCAGATCGTAACCACCGCCGTCTTTCTTTTCGAGCCACCCCATTTTCAAAGCCAGTTTGGCAACGATGTTCAATTCGGGGATCATACTGCTAGGACGTACGATGTCTTTGTTGTCCATGACTAGGTCTTCACCATCCCACTTGAACTTGATGTAGGATCTCTTCCCGTCGGTTCCGACATATTTGGCTCCAAATCTGGGACCGCCGAACGCGAAGATGCGTTGTCGCTCGAAATAGGCGATCATGGATTTCATGAGTCCAACACCGTTCACGTCGTAGAACACCTTTTTGAGTTCATCCTGGCCGAAGTAAGCTTCCGCATAAATGATGCGAGCATTCGGATCGTATCGCCTCCAGCTCGTATGGGTCAAGGTGGTGGTGGTGGGACCCTCAGGACCGAAGAAGGTAGGTAGCGTCACGCGCGCATCTGGCATGGAGATGCTAAACAACCCCACTTTCCATCCATGTCCCTCCAGGTGTATGGGATTGGGTAACCTGATCTTGAAACTGTTCGACTTGTTCTCCGGAAACTCGTTCTTACTGCTGTTACTGGGTAAGCTGATGTAAAAATCACTCATCCTCTCTCTTGAAATGCAACGTGATCGTGGTCACACCCGACGCAAAGTCCACCAGTTGTCCGTCTTCCTCGGACACTTCAGTCTCGATAATGTCCAAAACGGCTGTACGCACCGGTAGATATAGGATGTGTCTCGGTTGAAGGTCGACCACGTCCGGATCGTAACGCACTTGTTTCAACATGTCCGTGACTTGATTTCCCGTCACCATACTCTGTCCCACATTCGAATACACGAGCAAGGAACGACGATTGTTACCAAACGCTTCTGCGTAACTGCGATCCAGGTCCGTGAAGACCCAATTGATGAAACAACTCAAACGTAAGGTGTCCGGATCGATCTTGTAAAATAGTTCGTCCCCGTCGTTCTGTCCTATGATCAAGTCCGTGGCCGTGGGGACGACTCCATTGGGAAATTCTTTCCTCAGGTGGGGTCCCAAGACGTAACCCGGTTGTCCGTTCTGTAATTTTCCCAGCTTGACCCATTTCATCTTCTTGGCCAATTCGAGGCCGATGTTCATCTGAGGGTAGACGCGTTTACCATTGATCAGGAGACTGCGGCACGTTCTCGAATTGTCCAGGACGCATTCTCCCTGCTCGGCCCGATGCATGGCCGTGTACAGCAATTCGTTGGGACTGTCTTTCTTGTACAGGGTCACGTCGACATCCGTTCGATCTCCCAACCTATGCAGGTATCGATCACGTATCATGTTCATTAACTCGGTACCACTCCTCGGCGTGAATTCCGAATCGCCTTCTCGCGTCACTCCAGGGACCCGCGTGTATAGGTTTATGGACGCGTTCACCATATCGATCCACCAGAATTCAAACAGAATAGATCTCTTCAAACCCATCTTACGCGTCGCGGACGGAAACGAGAGGTCACTGATACCCACTTTCCAGTCATGTTCTCTCAAATGCAACGGGTTCGGCAGACGGTTCTTGAAACTGTTGGCCTTGTTGTCCGCGAACTCGCTCGTGCTGGCATTGCTCATCAACTGCACGTAAAAGTCTTTCATTTTTTCGTCTTGGGCTTTTGGGTCACGTACAAGCCCCTTTTATCCACCCAACTGTCGTACTTGACTGGCCAACCTTTCCAACGCACCAAGACTTTATCCCCTTTTCGTTTGACGATCTTGTCGATGCGGAACAGATCGTCGTCTTTCACGTTCACCTTTTGCAAATCTTGCGCGTAAAACGTACCCTCGACCGCCGTACCGTCCCATTCTTCCACCTTGTACGTGGTGACCCTCCCAGGACGCACCCTCCGTATCACAAACACCTCTTCGGTCCATCCGGGTAAATACCCTTTCTTGAACTGACGGAACTTCTTGTTCAGTCTCACACGATCCCCGACTTTGAGTTGCGGTTTCTTCAATTTCCCCTTTTTCTTTTTACCGTAAAGAGTCTCCCACACGTCCTCGCTATTGCCCAAAGTCACTTGATCGGGAGCCATCTTGATACTGCGATGATACGATCGATTGTACCCTCGGACCAACTCTTGTAACACGGGTACATACGTCATCGTATTCTTCACGGTGAAGTACCGGTACATACGTTCCTTCAGGGTCCGATTGAACCGTTCCACTACACTGGATTTCGTATCCCCGCGCGTCGAAAAATGATGAATGCCTTTCTGCTTCATCAAATCCTGAAATGTCTTGTTGTAGAATTCCTTCCCGTCGTCCGTCTGGAGATTGAGGGGTTTTCTACCTCCTTTCAGGATCTTAGCCATGGCTTCCGTCACCGCTTTACCCGTCTTGCTCTTCAAGGGCTGGACCCAGGCGTGCTTGGAAAACACGTCCACCACCGTCAAGAGGTAACGATACCCTCGATTGTACCTCGAAATATTGATCACCTCGATCAGGTCGGCCGTCCACTGCTCGTCGATGCCGAACACCACCACCGGGACCGTGGGAAAATGGCGACGTCTGGGTTTGTGCAACGTGTACCCCAAATCCCGTTGCAGGACCTCGCGAGCACGTCGTACCGAGATCTTATTGGCCTGGGCGAACCGCGTCAGACCGCCTAGACTACCGGGTCTGGAAGGATCCCGATACCGTCCCAATAACGTTCCGGTCGAAAGCGGCTTTTGCTTCTTCTTTTGACCTTTCTTCTTCATAGTAGATAAAGTCTGTACACGCACTGTCTCCACAACTCGAAACGTTGCTCTCGTACCTCGAGATACTTCTTAAATGAATCGGGTTGCCGTTTCAACCACAAGATATAAACGACAAAACGCATCACGTTGGGTTCGACGTCGGTATAGTCAAACACCTCCAAGGGCGAATCGCTGAAATTGTAGGGGATGGGTTCACCCTTACCGTATCGCTCGTAGACACTAGTGCACTTGGAACACAAGGTCGTCCAACACCATCGATCGTTCATGGTCGTACACATTCTCGAGATCAACCAACTCAAGACATGAGACATAATGATTTGAACCCAATTCTTTATTCACACTTTCTTATATGTACAAAAACGTTGTGCCTGATTGGTTCTTACGTAAAAATCGACTCTGATTGGATAACACGAAAAAGAAGGCGAAAAAGACTTAGTCCGAATCTGAAAAGTAATGAGCATAGTCCGTGTTCTTACATTCCTGACCGTACTCATTATCACAGTCTTCCTCATAGGTATCCATGGCATAATATTTACAATTTCTCCAATCACATTTACCGGGTCTCCACCTCAGGGCTTCCTCCTCGTCCCCCTTCACATAGAATGCTTGACGCATACTCTCTCTACACTCACCACACAGGTCATCCTCATCCGCTTCAAGGGCACGGAAGAAAAACCGATCCTTCCACAGATCACGCTGACGCATGACATCGTAGATCAACTCTTCCAACTTCAGGCACGTTTCCTTGTGAGCGTACCTGTTGAACGTCAGTATCTCCTCCACCTTGGGACTATGGTCGGACTCCCTCACCCGTCGTGACAAGTCGCGAGCGAACCGCAAGGGTTCAAACAGATCACGGATGACATCGCTCATCATGTACGTGAGGTGATCTGTGGCGATAAAACAGGCACGCTCGGCGTCCAGGGTGGGATCCCGACAATGAATGAATTTGAATTGACCGCTACCACTTCTGTACATCACACGACACCACTCACCGCAGAACAAAAACACATGTTCGTTCTTCTTCATCATCTCCAAAATCGTACCACCCCAGTCAGGACGACGTCTCATCAAGAGCTCAAAAGACCACAGACTATCGGGTATTTGACCTAACGGTTCGAAGAGATTGTCAAAAATGTACATGTCCACTCTGACATCCGGAATGGCATCGAGATCTCTTAAAGTGTATACCTTCTGATCCACGATCTGCTCTACGAGGTCCCGAATCTGGTTCGAGTTGCTATAGTAAGTCATCTTGCCTCGTCAAACCTCTTTCTTCCTAGATACGACAATTCAGGATGGTACTCCGGGTCTCCCCAGTCAGTCAGGTGTCTTCGAAGCCTAATGAACAAGAGATCAACCACGTGTAATTCCAAGTTAAGTATCCTCGTATAGCACGATATTTCGCCTTCTTTTTCGATTGCGTCCAAATTGTCAGAAGCTCGATTCAAATATCGTCTCAGATCTTCAATGATCTCTTCAATGTCCTTGTCATTCAAAATCCTATGAGTCATCACCGCGTCAAGAGCAAGTCGAGAATGATTCGCTGCGTCCAACGGGCTCCTTTTATACCCGCGCTGTGGATCCACTTTCACTCCGTACACGTACTTTCCCGGATCACGTGCTCACGTGCTCACTTCAGATCCACCAATCGGAACGAAGACCGTCACATGATCCCATCACACCACACGTCACTGATTGGTCGTCAAAAACGTCCATAAAGTCGAACCACGCATTCCATCACGAGTCACTTTTCTCAGCAATCGTCATGGATTCACACGTCGAACCCGACAGTAAAAAAAGAAAAAAGAAAAAGAAGGAGGCGCGTAAGAAACTGAAACTGGTCATGCCCAGGAGAGTGGAAGGAGAAGGTAAACTACAATCCACCTTAGATAGCTGGTTATTCAAAAAACCTAGTTCCAGACTACGTTTCAAAGAACGCGTCCTCTTCAAAGAGATCACCCCGGACTCGGTCAGTTGGACCACCGTCCCTCTCAAAGGCTTCTCGCAACCATGGAGCGCCTTTTCGATCAAACGCCAAGAATGTAAAAGCCAAATGAAAAGTAACCACGCCAGGCGAAGGCAAAGACTGACTTCCAAAAACGTTAGAAAAACCACCCACATCCTAGAAACCATGCTACGAGAAAACACCTTGTTGGGATGCTAACTCTATCTTACTCATATAGACTCTGAAAAGCTACCTGCCATTCAAGGCGGATGCATGACCGTGATCAGAGACTCACCTCCTCGAACCATTCAAGTCCTGGAAGCCGTGGGACTCGACAGATTCAAGAAAGACGACCTCGTAGAAGTACCCCCCGAAGTGGATGACCGAGGAGAATTCACCGAAGTCCAAGTGTTGGAGGAATTCGACCCCGATCAGTTCCTGAACCAACTGAAACCCCAAGATTCCATCTGCCCACGTTGCATGGTACCCCTGACATACGGAAGCGTGCGAACCCCAGACGGTGGTACCTGGGAGTATTACCGATGCCCCTCTTCCAGATTCTACACCAAGTGTTATGTGACCTGTGACGTCAAAGAGGTGGGCACTTACCTGAGACGCGTCGAAGAACAGACCCACCCCTGCTACAGGAACATCGACCCGGCTCGTTTCCGATGTCTATGCAACAAGTCCCTGGTCTTAGCCACCTCCCACTCCCAGTCCAACCCAGACAGGCTCTATCTCAAGTGTCCCAAGCGTACCTGCAAGTTCTTTCAATGGATCGACGAATACCCACGAGGAGTCGCCGAAGCCATACTGGTTAACGGACAGTACCCAGACTAAGAAAGGCAGGGTAGCGCAGTGGAAGCGCGTTGGGCTCATAACCCAGAGGTCCGAGGATCGAAACCTCGCCCCGCCCATTTTTTCCAAAAAACACAGACACAGTTTTTTTGTAAAAACACACTCCGATTTTTATTTCACAATATTTTACATGTTGGGTAATCTATCCTCAGCGTCGATCATGGCTCTCATTGTCACTTGATTACATTTGTTAAATGTGATGTAATAAAAGTTAATTACATTGACATACCGTCTCGCTGTCCTCTTCTGTCTCTTAGTCCACGTGGACTGAAAGGGCTCAAACCCGTAACCTAGCATCAGTCTGTGATACGTGATCCTGTCCACAGGCGGCTTCACCTTAATGTCCCACACAAGGTTCTTGCGTATAGCATAGATCGCATTAAACAAGGTCCGGCTAAAACATCTCTCAATGCTCCGGTACTGGAACAAACTCCGGGTCCAGTTCTCCCTCTGCTCGTCCATAAAAAATAAGATTTGGTGGAGCATCACCTCGAGCTGGCTGGAGTCTTTGAACCTCGTCAGCCAACGTCGACCCGCCAACAAATCCCGGATGGGAAAATCCATACTCTCATAAAATCGGGTCCAGGCCTCGTCCATTCTATCGATTGCTTCTTCATAGGTAGTGTCTGGTTTTCTAGGTCTGAAATTGTTCTGTAAGTATATCTCCCTCAAGGCCATGATAGCGCTCAATACAAGTTCAAAACTCAGAGTGAGGATCGGGGGCAGCGCGGATTCGCCTTATGAAGATCCGTCCAGCCAATCACAGATCGAGACCAAGTCACGTGTTACCCCAGACCCAGGGGATAGGGGGGTATCCCCCTACCACACCCCTCACGGTAGGAGACTGGACACCATTATAACGTGTGTATAAAATAAGCGAGTCGGACCGTCAAAGGCACTCTGAGTTATTTCAACTTGTATGAGCGCCCATTACAGAAGACTGTGGATACTCTCGTTGCTGTGGCTTCTCAAAGTACCAAGTGAGTATGGAAATATTAGAGCGGTGTAAAGCAGAGTTGACTACCTGGGAAAAGCGGGTAAGAGAGTGGATGAAGGACGAAGAAGAGACCCCTTTGTACAGGGACTTAGAACAACTTTCAGATTTTATCAGTGTGGCCCTGGACCAACTAGATCTCCTGGGGCTGGAAGAGAGGTTGGGCGTCCTTGACGAGGACGATACCAATGATTTGGTGATTCATGTAGACTGGGTACGCAGCACTTACCGACAATTACTTCAATTTTAGACATGGAAACCGAACCCCAGTGTTACGTATGCAAACAAACCAGACCATGCTGCCGCCTACCGCTCCTACAGTTGGGTAAACGTGGGACCCACGACAAATTCGTACGTACACTGTCGGGACCCCTGAGAGAAGCCTGGGGGCTAGGGTGCGTCTGGGCTACCTGTTGCGGAGCCATCTACGGCATCTATCCCAATCATGAGAACCAAAAATACGAAGCCATCTTTCTGGGAAGCCATTATGAAGAAGCCCTGGCACGTGTCAATCACGTGAAATCGTTCTTGTAACATGGGCGCCAGTCATCAGGACTGTGCACACGTCCCACTCTGTAATAACAAGTGGAATGTCAAATAAAAAGTTGTTTTTGCTCTATTTTTCAGACTCCATGTCTCGATTTCCTAAATACGAATGTCTATGGTGTAAGGAAGGATTCACTCCCAATCACAGTATCCAAGACTACTTCCTGACACCCTGTTGCAACCAATTCTTTCACGGATCCTGTAAAGCCCTACACACCTGGTGGTTGAAACCCTCCGAAAGACACTGCCCTCATTGCAATACCGTGAATTTCGGACTGCCTCCCGATGACACTCCCAAAACCAAGTCCTAAAGAGGTAAGCGCTTCGATGGTCTAATGGTTAAGACGTTGAGTTGTGGCCTCAAAGACCCAGGTTCGATTCCTGGTCGGGGCATTAAAATTCTTTTTTCTTTTTTAGAGACCCCTGGCCTGTAAAATCCGTTTGGACGAACCCCACCCCGACGAAGACGTTATGCTCCTCTTCCTAGCCCAACACTTTCCCTACCCCTGGTACATGCGAAGAGACCTCTCCAAAGTCTGGCCCTTCGGACGCGTGTTCGAATCCTCCTCAGGCCTTCACGGAGAATTTCTCACCCCACAAACCATGATGCTATCCCTCGTACATCTAGGAACCAATGACCTGCAAGCCCTAGAGACGATGAAAAAAATCACGCAACAAACCATGTACATTCTCTCTTTAAAGGATCTTTATTAGTTTTTGTTACAAGCATAAAATAAAAAATGTTTTTTCACTCCTCTGGTGACGTCATCGTTTCGACAAAGGCTTGATACGCCAACTCTTCTCTGTTACCCCAACCACCCTTCCACTCCTTCCATCCGGCCTCAAAACTCTCCGGCAACCTCTCCAAACGCACAGGATCCTTTTTATCCAGAGACTCGTCCTCCAACATCTTCCTTGACATGGCCTGTCTGAACTGGATCACCTCATCCGCCAGCTTCGTCATCTCTTTCTTCAGGAGGTTATCCGTACTGTCCCTAACGGAGCTTTTCATAATCTTTCCAAGAATACTATCCCGCACGGCATCCAACACTCTCTCTGCAAACTCCCCTCTCGGAATGTCCTTTGGCAACGTCCCCGCAGGAATACTAATCACCTCCACCTTCGGCTTGCTCTCCTCTGAAGACATCTTCTTGTCGCCGATCTCAAAACAACAATACTCACTCCACACTCACGCAAACCCTTTTATTCCCATACGAACCTCGATTTCATGTTTTACCTTATTTGGACATGTTGCCCTTATTTGGGCATGGGCGCCATGTTTGACCCCTCTAGCGGCCATCTTGGATTTGAAAATTTAAGAGAATGTATGGGAAAAAAGTGGTCACGTGGTATCATCCCTGGCTCCTGATTGGTTACGGCCCAACGGAGCGTATATGACTACTAATCACCGAAAATTCCGTTCCTCGGTCTTTCTTTGCTTCTAAACCCCACGGAAACGCTTCCTACGCAGGCTAACATTGTGATCGAAGAAGAGTCCTGATACGGAGCTAGCCCTTGGATCACCAAATATTTCTCTCGTATAAACATTGAGTATTTAAGTCAAATTATTCTCGCATTTTGTTTAGTTTTCAAATTACTCTCTTTCAAATTACTCTTGATTGGTTCTTTCGACGTTATTCAATTTTCTTTGTTTGTTTCTTTCATATATAAGACGAATAGATCCCATGTTGCCGTGCGTCTGAACAGAAAAGGTCAAATGTGGTGGGAACATCAGTGACACACTCGGCTATCGCCTCGTAGACCTCGTGTGCCACTTTTTTTTTTATTTCGACGTCATCTGTGATCAATTACTGAACAGATGCACGGCAACATGGAATCAATTCGTCAATTCACCATCTCGCACACTCCATGCGTTGGCGATATTTTTTTCGTATGGCGTTCAGTCAGAAGTAGTTGCGACAACGCTAAAAAACGAAATCTTCGACTTCGATAAAACTTGATGTAGCCGAACCAAGTTGAATTTATAACTGGGATTGGGAAAT
>NW_028301536.1:25392500-25397500 GCF_042242905.1 Orbicella faveolata | reverse complement strand
TCTGTAAATAAAGTTGTTACTTACTTACTTACTTATTAACCCCTACATATACCTACGCAGCCTACATCTCATTAATCCCCCACATATACCTACACAGCCTATATCTCATTAACCCCCCACACATACCTAAACAGCAATATTTAACAATTAGACCCATGAGGCGAAGCCCATGAGGCTAATGCAGGGAGTCTTTTCAAATGCAAATGACATTAATTTCCTTTTTAATGATATTCCCCCGCACGAGCCTCCATTGCAAGCTAGTTCCAGTCCAACACCGAGAATACGAAAATGGTCTATTCACAAATGTGCCGCTCAAGAACGTGCATTTATATAAAACTATACACGAAAATGCCGAGTGCATTAAAAATTGATGATGAAGTCAAGTAAACTGTAAATTGAGGGCGTGTGGCAGCAAACTTTACACTGGAGAATTCATCCTACTGAATCAATTTACGCGAGTCTTTAAGAGGGCGAATTATCACAAACGTTTTGAGGAAGCTGAGCTAGTACACGAGGACTAGATGACTACCAAAGTGCGAGGGAGAAATATTTGTTGCAGAAATTATTCGTCGTGCATGCGATGAGCGTTAGAATTTTTATGCGCCAATGTACATTCACTTCGTGATGTTCAAATAACAATGACATCGATAACAAATGACTACCTCAGTCCATCACCCATTCAGCGGCATTTGTTGACAGCACAACACAGACCTTGTGACTTTATTTTTCTCTGGAGAACAGTTTCCTTGTACAAAAATAATAACATTTAGGTTGAATTTGACCCACGCACAAGTTTGGCTCACACCTGAAGCAAAGGTGCAATGTTGAGAAGAAATGACAGTGCACGGCCCTTGCTTATGTTGCCTTTTGCTATGAAAAGTAATGAAATAAATAATCCTCGATCTGTTGATATTCTAAAGGCTAGTGGGGCCAAGCAATTTGATCTCAGAAACAAATGCCATTGCCTCCAAAGCTAATACTCCTTAATACCTAACTTGAAACAACTCTTTTAACAGAACAATTTTTAAGCGATGACGTAGTCCTCGCTTAATGCTGGCGCGCAGCATTCCTTTGGCTAGTGATTTCGCGCTTTTTTTTGCGCTGCGCTTATGTCGCGCACGATTTATCCCTAGGTGGAAGAGAAATGCACTCTGGAAGCTAGTAAACAAGACACACCAAAAATTCGCCGTCTTTGCTTTCGGAGAGTGAAAAAGTTGTCCTTTGCGGCCGTCGTTTGCAGTTTGTAGGAGCCTTTAATTTCCGGAGAAACAAGGTTAACTAACCGAAGAAATGTGTCCTTACGCATCCTAAAGTGTTCCTTCCAATAGCGGGACTGGCTCTTGTCTTCAAGCATCAACTCGAACCAACCAAAACGTGGACGAGGAAGCGTCCAAGGCCTTTCAGTTTTCATACTTTGTAAGCGCATATGTGCAACGTTTAAAAACGTCAATGTGGTTGATGTCATTGTTGGCAGGGTCTGTGACAATAAACCACACTGTAGGAATAAAAACAATCTTCTCCTTTTTTGTCTCATAGCCATGTTTTTTCTTATGCAACGCAATCGGTACAGCATGACAAAAATGAGCAACAAAGCCAAATGTACATCCATTGCGACTCACTACAAACTGGCCGCCGCGAAAACTGATAGTCTTTAGGTTACTTATGTAAATACTTTCTAACAAGCAAGCAGTGAATTTGCAGTTTGACCCCAACACGAATTCTCACATTCTAACACGTGCTACAGTGACGTCATAAGCAAGCACGCCAACATATAATCTCTAGCGTTAATCGGACCGTTCCGCAACGTCTTAAGATCAAAGAGACCGATATCCTGCCACGAAGCAGATCACATCTTGCCTAATGGCCTTAGAAAAGCATTTTTTTATTATCATTTTTCTTTAGTTGCAATGTCAGTCAAATCTGAAATTCTGTAATTAAATTTAGATTTCACAGCACAAGCACGCATCGCGATCGTGTGTAAAGAGCTCTTGCTCTAACACTTTCCCAATTGTCACAAAACGTTATCAGTTGTAATTCTTCATTATGGCCTTCATTATGGCCTTCACTTTAATCCGTACGAATTTCAACGCTTTCACTTTTCATAGCATAGTGGAAATGACTCGCCGTCGATTTGTTTTCAGCAGCAAAACTCACAGCCACAAGCCGCTTCGTCGTTACCTCCCAGTCTAGAGCAGCCTTCAGTATCACAAAAGAAGCATCCTCGGGAGAGAAAACTTTTAAAAAGAAAAAGTCTAGCCAAAGGGAGCGATGATGCTTTATCGATGAGAAAGTCCTTTTCAACTTTGGGCCGATAATAAATGATTATTATCAGAATGGTATCATATATCTTTTATGTCGCAAACATGCGACCCCAGTAACCCTCTGGGGTTAAATGCCACCAACAAACTTGTGTGACAAAAACAAAAAAAAAGTCCACAGTGCGTTCCTTACTGCGCATGCTGGCTTGACGAAGCGAGCTGGTCAAAGGGAACGAAGACACTGGGTACGAGAGTGGTTTAAGCGTCGGTTTGTTTGTTTATTTCCAGTTTTCTAGACAAAATTTTGGAAATGGCAGTTAAATGTCATCGCGTTGCTTCTGTATGCATTGCGTGGCGTTTATTTTTAAAACAGAATGATCGACATCATCACTCAATAAATGGTGCGATTTGCTCGACCTACTTCTGCGTCACGATGTATATATATTGTATAAGAAACTTGTTCTCAGTTGCGCTGCACAAGCTAGCTAGAAAAAGAAAGAAATGTCAAGTAGTTAGTTTGGGAAAGTAAAAATACCGGGAAGTTCAATTATTAATTAATTAATAAATAAGCAAAACTGCGCAAGGACGCCTGCCTTATTGTAAGGACGCCTGCCTTATTGTAAGGAATAAATTAACTCTGATAACTGCACTCATCCGTAAAGTACTCCAGTTCAACATATACAACCATTTGTTTCCTTTAGTTGTCATTTTTGTTGCCTTTATTGTTTCCACGTGACATTAGCATCAAACTTCGCGCATGATTAGTTCAACTTCCCTTTTCGCAAATAAGAACAGGTGTAAATACACTAGTTGTACCTATCGGTAAGTGCCAACGAGTGAATTGAGTTAGTCAACAAGAGTCGATTGAATTTTGTAATATTGATTTGGGATACTTCTAGTATAACAGGTGTTAAAATCAATTTCTTTTAGTTAATGTTTCAAATTATTGCTGTGATTGAACACTACATTGTTCATTTTTCTACTCAGTGAGTGAACAAAACGCTAAACACTTTTTTTTTGTATTTTTAAAAATCATACTTGTTACACTTCCAGTATAACAGTTGTTAAAATCAATTTCTTTTCCCTCGTTGGGCGATTATTTTGGTAAGTACTCAAGTAATTTTCCTACCATTCTGCCTTTTTTAGGCGTATACATCTTGGATTTGTTGTGATTGAAACGTACAATTGTTAAAGCTGAACAGACCCGAGTTGTTTTCTGACGAATTCGAGTGCTGTTTATTTGGTTCAGAGTAACGCTCAGGATTTGTTCGCCATCCGTTCGACGAATTATTTCGGTAAGTAGTTTGCCTGACATTCTGCTTTTTGAAGATGAATGTAACTTGGATTTGTTGCAAGCGAAAGCGCTCTTTGAGAATAAATTTCAATCAACGTGTTGACAGAGCCAAAGAGGCTCAAATTGAACCAACGAGTTCACTTCTGACGACCAGTCTGAGCAAAGTTCTCGAAATTAAAAGAAACTTCAAACCAAACATATACAGTCACTTAAAAACTTACCGCGAATCACCGAATTGATTGCAAATAATCCTTTAAAAACAGGTTCAAATTAAACAAACAACATTGATAATCTTCGCCACATTACATGTAAGCTCATTTTACACTGTTCTCTGCTCAACACTTTTGTCTCCGTGAAAACGCGTTAAATCGAAGTTACATGCACCTCATTGATCCTTTACTAACTTACATTCACCTTCAAAAAGCAGACGCTGCGTCTCTATGTCCGGCAGCCGGACAGGTTTTTCAAAATGATCCGTGTCCGAATTCCGAACGCTGCCGGCCAGTTGCCGTGGCGCAGTGGTAATGGGTATCGCTTGCCATGCCGGCGACCCCGGTTCGATTCCTCTTGGAGTCACCTGTCATAAAGTTCTTTTTACGTTGTTTTACTTCTTAAAAAAAAAGTTAAGTCTCACTGCCGGACACAGAGTATTTTAAAAAACCTGTCCGGCTGCCGGACATGTAGCCACAGCGTACAGCAGAATGTCAGACAAACTACTTACCGAAAAAATTCGTCGAACGGATGGCAAATCCTGAGCGTTATTCTGAATCAAATAAACAACACTCGAATTCATTCCACACAACAACTCGGGTCTCGTTCAGCTTTAGCAATTGTACGATTCAATCACAACAAATACAAGATGTATATGCCTCAAAAAGCAGAATGGTAGGCAAAATAATCGCCCAACGAGGTTCCGCACCCAGGAGAGTTGAACAAATAACGAAGCCTCGTCACGTCACAAAGAAAAATAGTGTTCTGATTGGTTCGTGCGAGATATCGACAACATCCGGCTACATCCTAACATGGCCAAAAAAATATCACTGACGGAGCTGGATTACGCGAAAATCGAGCTGAAAGATCTGAGATTTTTTCTGCATAGCCATCAAACTACGTACGGCTCTATATCCTGTCGCCTCGACAGACTCGCGTTTTCGCTCGTCTGTCGCGTTGGCAATGACAAGCACTGATTTCTCGTCCCAACTACACGGTGGAATTTAAGCTGATTTAAGCAAAGGTAAGGTTATCAGTGAACAACATCTTTACATAATATATTCAACGTTGCACTGTGAATCAAGCCCCCCCCCCCGGGGGGGAGCGCACTGCCATATATGGGCTATATAGGTAAGTGCCGCTGTAAAGGGTATGGTTTTCAAGCAGTTTACTCTAGGATAGGGTATATAAATCAGAGCGTTTGGGTCTAGAATAGGGTGTCATTTTTCACAAAACTA